>NC_090438.1:244225620-244525620 GCF_031143425.1 Pleurodeles waltl
CCTTATTGTCCCTCGTTGGGGGCAGGGGGGTGTAGGAAAGTACCATTGTGTCTGGTATGTTACCCCCATTTTTCACATGCATGTAAGTTTGTTTTTGCCTTTCTCACTGGGATCCTGCTAGCCAGGACCCCAGTGCTCATAGTTTGTGGCCTGAATGTGTGTACCTTGTAGTGACTAACTGTGTCACTGAGGCTCTGCTAACAAGAACCTCTGTGCTTATGCTCTCTCTGCCTTTAATATTTTCATTATAGGCTAGTGACCATTTTCACCAATTCTAATTGGCACACTGGAACACCCTTATAATTCCCTAGTATATGGTACGTAGGTACCCAGGGTATTGGGGTTCCAGGAGATCCCTATGGGCTGCAGCATTTCTTTTGCCACCCATAGGGAGCTCAGACAAATCTTACACAGGACTGCCATTGCAGCATGAGTGAAATAACGCACACGTTATTTCACAGCCATTTTACACTGCACTTAAGTAACTTATAGGACACCATTACACGTGTGCAGTACATATAGATCAATACCTATTTGAAGCTTCACAATGGAAACTCCGAAAATGGCCATGTAATATGTCTAAGATCGTGGAATTGTCCCCCAATACCAAATCTGGTATTGGGGTGCCAATCCCATGCATCCTCGGGGCTCCACTAAGGAACCTGGGTACTGCCAAACTAGCTCTCTGGAGTTTTCTCTGCAGCTACCACTGCTGCCAACCCACAGACAGGGTTCTGCCCTCCTGGGGTCTGGGCAGCCCAGTCCCAGGAATGCAGAACAAAGAATTTCCTGTAAGAGAGGGTGTCACATCCTCTCCCTTTGGAAATAAGTGTTAAGGGCTGAGGAGGAGTAGCCTCTCCCAGGCTCTGGAAATACTTTGAAGGACACAGATAGCGCCCCCCTTGCATAAGCCAGTCTACACCGGTCCAGGGAACCCCCAGTCCCTGCTCTGGTGCGAAACTGGTCAAAGGAAAAGGAAGTGACTACTCCCCTGGCCATCACCACCCCAGGGATGGTGCCCAGAGCTCCTCCAGTGTGTCCCAGACCTCTGCCATCTTGAATCCAGAGGTGTGAGGGCACAATGGAGGCCTCTGAGTGGCCAGTGCCAGCAGGTGAAGTCAGAGACCCCTCCTGAGAGGTGATTACCTCACTAGGGCCCATATTTATCCTTTTTTAGCGCCTCATTTGCATCGTTTTTTTACGTAAAATCTGCGCAAACTTACAAAATACAATTGTGGGCCACAGGGCGCAAAGAAAGTATAAATACGAGCCTAGGTGTCGAATCCTCCTCTGAGGTCTATTTAGGGTCTCTCCTGTGGGCTTTTCCTCAGATAACAACTTGCAAGAATTCACCAGAGTTCCTCTGCATCTCCCTCTTCATCTTCTGCCAAGGATCGACTGCTGAATGCTCCAGGACGCCTGAGAAACTGCAACAAAGTAGCAAGAAGACTACCAGTGACATTGTAGCGCCTAATCGTGCCGGCTTTCTCGACTGTTTCCTGGTGGTGCATGCTCTGAGGGCTGTCTGCCTTCACCCTGCACTAGAAGCCACAAGAAAATCTCCCGGTCGGTCGACGGAATCTTCCCCCTGCTCCAGCAGGCACCAAACTTCAGTGTCACCGGTACTCTGGGACCCCTCTCATCCTGACGAGCGTGGCCCCTGGAACACAGGTGGTAGACCCTAGTGACCCAGACTGTCCAGTGGTCCAACTCTCGAAATTTGGAGGAGGTAAGTACTTGCCTCCCCTCTCCAGACAGTAACCCTGTGCACCATGTGAACTGCAGATGCTAGGGCTTCTGTGCACTTTTGCAAGGAATCCTTCATGCACAGCCTAGCCCAGTTCCCCAGCACTCCTTCCTGCATTGCTCAACTCCCTGAGTTGACCACCGGCTGCATGGGACCCTCTTTTGTAGTATTGAGATGACCACCATGCTCACTTTTCTTGAACCTGTGTTCAAGGACTTCTGCAGGGGCTGCCTTCTTGTGCATGGGCTTTCTGTGTTGCTGAGGGTTCCCTCTGCCTCCTCAACCAAGTGGCGACCTCATGGTCCTTCCTGGGCCCAGGCAGCAACCTTTTTCTTCAACAGCGACCTTTGCAGCTAGGAAGGCTGGTTTGCGGTCTTTCTCTAAAGAAACAACTCTTCATCCTCCAGCACTACGTGGGACATCTTCTGCACAAAGGAGAAATTCCTAGCACCTTTTGTTGTTGCAGAATCTTCAGCTTCTTCCATCCGGAGGCAGCCATTTTGCACCTTCATCCGGGGTTTAGTGGGCTCCTGCCCCCCATGGACACTTTCACAACTCTTGGACTTGGTCCCCTTCCTTTGCAGGTCCTCAGGTCCAGGAATCCATCTTCAGTGCTTTGCAGTCTGTTGTGGTCTTTGCAGAATCTCCTTTCATGACTTTAGTGTGTTTCTGGGGAAGTAGTATCACTTTACTTCTACTTTCCAGAGTCTTGAGGTGGGGTATCTTGGACACTCTTAGTGTTTTCTTACACTCCTAGTGACCCTCTACACACTACACTAGGCCAGGGGTTCCTATGTGGTTCGCATTCCACTTTCTTAGTATATGGTTTGTGTTGCCCCTAGGCCTATACATCATATTGTATTCTAGTGTTTGCACTACTTTTCTAACTGTTTACTTACCTGATTTTGGTTTGTGTGTATATTTTGTGTATTTTACTTACCTCCTAAGGGAGTATGTCCTCTGAGATATTTTTGGCACATTGTCACTAAAATAAAGTACCTTTATTTTTGGTATTTTGTTTCTTATGATACAGTACCTATATGATATAAGTGGCATAGTAGGAGCTTTGCATGTCTCCTAGTTCAGCCTAAGCTGCTCTGCTATAGCTACCTCTATCAGCCTAAGCTGCTAGAACACTACTAATAAGGGAGAACTGGACCTGGCACAAGGTGTAAGTACCAACAGGTACCCACTATAAGCCAGGCCAGCCTCCTACAGTATGCGGGTGGGGGATATGTGCCTGTGGGTGCCCCTAGGCCAGGTGTGACATTGCAGAGTAGGTCCCTTGTTGGGCAGGGTTCTGATGTGAAATTCTTCAAACCTAGCCAGTAGGCATCCAATACTGGGCAGGGGTGTGTGGGTCCCAGGTATGCTGCAGCTGGCGGTATGTGTCCCTCCCCATGCCCTGGTGAGTAGCATTGTTACTGGTAGTGCATTGCCTAGTGCTTAGGGCTGTTCCCTGAGTGTGGGTGTGTTGTGTATGCCAACGGTTGTGTTGGTGCCTTCAATGACCAAGTGTATCCTTTGTCTCCCCCCCTTTTTGTTTTGTCATCCTGTCCTTATGCGCATTAGCATCATCTAGCAGAGGAGCAGAGGCACTGGCGACAGAGGGAGTTGCATTCCACAGGACCCAGGAGTCAAAGTCCACCGACGGTGAGGGCAACAGTGGGACGGAGGGCGAGGGGAGCACCATGGCGGAGACTGGAGGGGACAGGCCCTGCCCCAGTTAGCCCTGCTGCCCTGAGTGAGGAGGCTATTGACCACCTGCGATCCATCTCTGTTGGGCAGTCAACCATTGTGAATGCCATCCAGGGGCAGGCAGCCCAAATGCAACAGTCCAATGCATTTCTGGAGGGCATTCACACTGGCTTGGTGGCCCAACAGGGATCAATCCAGGCTCTGGCCTCCTCTCTGATGGCAGCCATTGTCCCTGTTTCCACCATCCCTCCTCCAACTTACTCTTCCCAATCTCATTCCCCTCAACCCAACCTATCCCAAGCACACAGGCAGACAAGCATGCATACAGGACAACACACAAGAGTGGCACACACAAACAGAAGCACCACACTTCATCCCACAGGCACTCGCACAAACACCATCCAGATGCATGCATACCAACATCCACTGCCTCCACTGCGGTCCCCTCCTCCTCCTCGTCCACCTCCCTCCCATTTGCATCTACACCCATACCTGAGTGCACTACATCCTCATCCACTACCTCTATCACCAGCACACCTATCAGAAAACACACCTCACTGGCAGTCACCACCCCAACAGCCATGCACACGTCCCCTGTGTCCTCTCCCACTGTGTCTGTGCCCCCTCCTCCCAAAGTACACAAACACAAGAATTCAGACACCCAACAGCCATCCACCTCAAAACAGCATCCAGCCCATGCACCTGCACCCAAACACAGCAGACACCTCCAATATCCACTCCCTCTTCCTCCACTCCCAAACCTTCTCCCTCTTCCCGCCCCAATGTGCCTAAGAAGCTTTTCCTCTCCACCTTTGACCTCTTCCCTAACCCTCCTCCCCCCCATCCTTCATGTCACAAGTGGTCAAAACTCAGGCAAGCACCTTAACCACCCAGTCCACAGGCCCAGTAGTGTCCACAGCAACTCCAGGTGGGAAAGGATCCCGGGCACCAGGCAGCCACATGGAAAGGGTGCCTGCCCCAAGTGCAGCAAGGAAGGGCTAGTAGCCACCCCCAGATGCTGCAAGAAAGAGCAAGGAGCCACCCCCAGCTGCAGCAAAGGAAGGGCAAGGAGCCACCACCAGCTGCTGCCAAAAGGAGCAAAGAGCCATCCCCAGATGCTGCCAAAAGGAGCATGTACCATCCCCAGCTGCTGGCAGGAAGGGCAAGGGGCCTGCACCAGCAGGCATGGAGGACAAGGGGCCGGGTGCTGGGACTCAGTCAGAGTCCACACCACCAACCATGGTGGTGCAGCCATCTGAGGCTGCAGGGGATGGGCAGGAACTTACCCCCACCACCACCACCAGCTCCTCCAGCAGCACCGTCACCAGCACCAGCAGCACCAGTGGGCAACCGTCCAAGGCTGCAGGGGATGGGCTGGAGCCTCCCCCCACAACTACCACCAGCAGCAGCACCACCACCAGTAGCAGCAGCACCAGTGGGCAGCCATCCGTGGCTGCAGGGGATGGGCTGGAGCCTCCCCCCACAACTACCACCAGTAGCACCAGCGGACACTGTGTAGTCATGCCTCTGTTGGCTGTTGTGCGGCCTGCCCCCTGCAAATCCTGTGGAATTGACACCCAGCTGAGAGACTGTGACCTTGCACTCCTTAAGATCTCTATCACTGGGCACGATGCCCCCTCCTGAACCAGGGGAGAAGACATCCTCTCACCCCATCCTTCCCAGGATGAAGCTCACTGGGCCCGATGCCCCCTCCAGAACCAGTGCGCAAGTCACCCACTTGAGAGACTGTGGCCTTACACTCCCCATGACAGAGTAATGGGCATGTTGCCCCCTCCAGAACCAGTGGGCAAGTCACCCACTTGAGAGACTGCAGCCTTGCACTCCCCAGGACAGAGTAATGGGCATGTTGCCCCCTCCAGGACCAGTGGCATTGTTCCATCTGCTGGCTGAGGTGCCCCCCGTTCCCTGTCCCCCTAAGGTGCCTAACTATTTTCTGACTGATGCCCCTGCAGTGTTCTCTCTGTGTTGTTGCAGGAGTCAAGGGGGGCCTTGGACTTTGCAATGTGGCCCTGTGGCCCACAAACATCGAGGACTGGGCAGTGTCCATTCATTTGTAAATATGGATTTACTTTTTGATTTGGATTACACTCACTTTGATCTATTGGAGTTTTCCTTGCATTATTACTGAGGGGTACAGAGTCAACATGTGATGTTACTGCATCTGCTTGTGTGCATGGTGTTGGGGTAGGGGTGTTGCATGTTGCATGTGTGTGTCACTCTCCTTTTCCTCCCTCCTTCCCCTGTGTGCTAGGCGGCTGTACTCACCGTGGTCATCTTCACCATCGTTGGTGTTTGTGGTGGAGTAGGACGTAAAACAGCATTAGGAATATGTGAAGCTCGGTCTCCATGGCGGCGTGGTTCTTCCCTGAGTCTCCACAGGTGAGTCCTTTGACTTCCGAGATCTGTTTCCACCAGGCTTTTGATGTCATTCGTACCGCCCAGGAAAAGGTTGCGGTTTCCTGTGTCTTAATACAGTGGGCGGAACATTGGCTTCTGCCTGGCTGTAGGCAGTTACCACTGTGGTGCCTGTTGATTCTGCCCTGGCGGTCAGTGTGGTAAAGTGCTGTCTGTCTGAGCTCTTTCCGCCATGGTCATAATTTGGTGGTATTTACCACCAGCCTGTTGCCGGTATTACCGCCACTTTATCACCAAGGTTGTAATGAGGGCCATAATGTATTGAGATTTGGGGCCTCATTTTGAGTTTGGTGGAAGGGAAAGCCCCTCTGCCAAACTCCCGACAGTGTGGCTGCCGCCATATTGGAGACCACCCAACTGGACCCATTAGATGTTTCCTGCTAGGCTGATGGGTGGAAACCATGGTTCCTTCCTGTCAGCCTAGCGGGCAAGAGGTGGCAGCATTTGTCTTTGTCTCCTTATCGAGCTGCCGGCAATGCTGTTGCCTCAGGATGCACCAGCACCTTTGCAATGTTCACTGTCTGCACAGCATTGCGATGATGCTGGGCAAGGGGACACATGCACTGCCCATGCCATGTGCATGGGCAATGCAGGAGTCCCCCTCTGGACCCTTGCACCTGTTCTCTACCAGCCTTTTCATGGCAGTAAAACAAGAAAAGGCAGATGGAGAACAAGGTTGTAATCAGTAGGGCAATGCTGCATTCCCTGGCTAATTGCGATCTCCGCCAGACCATCACGATCATGGATCCTGGTGGTGATGGTGGTACCCTGGTGGTCTGACTGCCAGGGTCTTAGTGTGGCGGTCGGACCACCACAGCAGCGGTGTTCCTGACGGCCACCGCAAGGCTTGAGGTGTTAAGATGGTCAACCTCATAATGAGACCCTTAAAGTTGTATTGTATAAACACAGACTTTCAGCTGTTGCAGTATTTGAAGTTAATTTATTTCTGTACTTTTATAACATCATTTTATCTTTCTTCAATGTCTCAATAGTGAAAGGCTTGTAGATAAACAGTTAGAATCATATTCACCTATTGTGATAGATAAAATAAAAATAGAAACTCATCAGAATCTAAACAAACAACTTATATAGAAACTATGCAATGACCTATGACCATGTAAAGTGTAGAATAATACATACATACACATATATATACGAATATACGATGACAGAATGGAAGAAAGTGAGACAGCAGAAGAGCCAGGATGAGAAAAGCAAACTAATTAGAAGTAGACAGGCTGGTACCAACCACATAAGATGACAACGTAGTGCGTGGGAGTAATTTAGAAAACGGATGGAAAGGAGGGCAGAAGTCGAGGCAGAGGAGAGTATTTAAGGACACATTTTTTTTTTGTTGCCTCGTTTTGAGTGCCCATGATTTTTATCTTGTTTAATGCAATCAATACATTCAACATTCTGCATTCCCCACGAGGCCAGAAACATTTGCATTTGTTAAATCTCCTACCAGCGTTAAACGCATTATGGTAATCGGTGCGGTAAGTACAGAGCCCGCTCAACCAGGTGCATGTCTTTCTCACCCCTCTCAGTCACACTCTCTGTCTCTCTTGTTCTCTGTATCTTTTCTTTTCCCTTTCCTATCCCGCAGTGTTTCGTCTCCCCTCCGCCCTAGTACTACACCGCCCTCGCTATCTTATGTTGCAGGGAGCATCTTCTTGCGACATATTTACCGCAATAACTCTCATGCAATGTTTATGCTTCTCTATCCACGCCTTTCACTATCTATGCCTTTCAGTATTTTGATTCCTTGCCCCCGTCTAAGATCTTTGCACTTTCCTGCACCAGGCGCCGACAAGCATTGCCCTGGACAGCTTTATGAAGCTGTGCTGTCCTTATCTATATTTATAAAGCTTTGTGTTTTTACGCCTGTGGTTTCAACCACCTTACGTTTCAAGTTTCATCAACTCCAGATTTGTGCTCTGGGTACCAGGGGGCCATCCTCAAGTGTACCCCTTTGCAGCACGAGTGTCAACCTCCATTTTGTGGCCTCACTCATGTTCACATCTGAGCCAGTGCGAACTGGTCTTTAAGTGGACAGGGGCAAGAAGCCAGTGAAATCTAGACTGCAGCAGCTACAGAATGCTCACCAAGCGTTAGATAAGCCTTCAATCTTTTGAATGAGTCAGACCCTCTGGATGGTTCAGACAGCCCACCTAAACCACCAAAGGTGTATAAGTATTGAACCTCTTAGGACCATACTTTGTTAATTGTTGTTGTCTTTACACCAACACCTGCGTATGACAGAAAACACCAAACTGGGAGTAGATTTTCTGTTCCACCGCTACCCTCCCTCCATCCTGGGCCTAAGTCTAATAAATCTTCGAAGTCACTATAGAAGGATGATGTGCCTCCCTACTGTGAAGAAGGACCGCACCTGCCAGGAGGAGGGAGTTTCCCAGTTCTCAGGAAGATCATGAGAAGACCAGCTGACGGGAAGGTCCTCTATGAAGACAGCTGGAAGGACTGCGACTGCTCAGAAACATCAAGGTGACGCCAGCTCAGCAGTCCAGGAGATGCGAAAAGGACATCCAGGTTGAGGATTGTTCATTTGCCTTCACAGATCGGAAAGAATAAGCCTATGTCGATCCTGAATCATCATTAGTCTTTACGGTGCCTCTATTCAACTCTTTGTATCCCCACTGGGTCCAGAGGATAGTTGATCTTAAGTTCACCCACATGGTTTCCAGTTCCACTATCATGAGGTCATTCGGATTTCGGACCCGATTGGATCATCATTAAAGGAATTGTAATTGCAGAGTCAAAAAAGACTGGAGTTGCCATCCATCTTTACTTTGTAAATAGTATAATATGTCTTTGAGGCACCTGTATGTTTACACTCACCCTTTGTAGCATGTTCTGGGAAATGAGCTACTAATTTCTACTGTCTCTAACATTTAGCCTAGACGAGCAGCTGGGCCCCCAACTGGTCCTTAGACTTCAGCGACTGGTCTGTGATCCCTTGTGGACATTAAAGAGCACACATATGGGCTTCTAAGAAGCCTTAGAGATTTTTCCTGTCGGTGTGAATCTTAATTAGGTGGTGGGTTTTCCATATTTTAAAGAAAATACCGGACGTTGATTTGTTTTCAATGAGATTTTTTTTTAGGATTGTTAGTCTGTACTTCTAGGTAAATATTGCATTCCAGTATCCTTCCTTGTATCCCTTTAAATCAAAACCCAAGAAAAATATTAAACCTTGAATGCTTCCGAAGGTTACAGAGTCCACAGGAAGATAAAATTGTCACTGGTCTCAATGTTAAAACGTAACAAAGGGTCAGATTTAGGAGTCCTACCTTAGCGTCTCCATAGCATAATTTTTTTGCCACTAAGGCGACTCTAAAGTGGCATTTTCCACACACCATATTTACAAAGTGGTGCAATGCATGCATCGCACCACTTTGTAACCCCTTGCACCACATTATGCCTGCACTAGGCATAATGTATGCAAAAGGGGCGTTCCCCCCTTAAGGGAGCCGAAAACATGGCACAAGAAAATCTAAGAGATTTCCTTGCACCATTTTTTTTCACCACTTTTAGCACCTGCACAGACCAGGCGTTAAGAGTGGCCATATCATTATTTATAATGGGCCTTTATGTACTCTGCAGGAATAGCATCAAAACGATTTTGCTACTCCTGCAAAGTAGATCAATAGCATATAAAATGATGCTATTGCCCACTACCCTGTGCCATGGTGCACCGTTTTTTAAATACAGTGCATATCATGATGGCGGTAGGGGGCGGTAATGGCCGCAAAGCAAAGTGGCATTGCACTAGGTGCAGTGCTACTTTTCTTAAATTTGCCTCTTAGTGATTACGGTGAGGGACAAACAAAGATCATTGTGGTTGCAACCCAGGTGTCAACTGTCAAAAATGTTTTTGTTTTATAAGGTATGGCATTGACTGGATATTGGTGCACGTGTTATTGAGTGGTATATACTATATCACATTGATGCTGAGTCTCCAAGCCCTTTCGCCTCCCACAGAAGTCTACACAGCTAATCCTTGCAGCTAAGAGCAAGGTGAATGCTTTTAGGGATTCTCTGGGCTATCCAGTTGGGAGTTTACCAGTTTGTTATCCCTAGGGCACTGCTATGAATGACACTGCCCAGTAACATCTGCCTTTCTCAGTACATCCAAGAAAGAGCCTCAGACCAAGGCCCATATTTATACTTTTTGACGCTAAACTGCGCTAACGCAGTTTAGCGTCAAAAAGTTTTGCGCCGTCTAACGCCATTCTGAAGCGCCAAGCGGGCGCCGTATTTATGGAATGGCGTTAGACGGCGCAATCAGACCGGCGCTGCCTGGTTTGCGTGGGAAAAAACCACGTAGACCAGACAGCGCCGGCGTAGGGGGAAAATGGCGCATGGGCGTCTTAAAATGGGGCAAGTCAGGTTACGTCGAAAAAATCGTCTTAACCCGACTTGCGCCATTTTTTAACGACGCCCATCCCCCATCAACATGACTCCTATCATTGTAAAGATAGGAGTCATGCCCCCTTGCCCAATGGCCATGCCCAGGGGACTTCTGTCCCCTGGGCATGGTCATTGGGCATAGTGGCATGTAGGGGGGCACAAATAAGGCCCCCCTATGCCACCAAAAAAAAATATAAAAAATAAAAAATTATACTTACCTGAACTTACCTGAATGTCCCTGGGGTGGGTCCCTCCATCCTTGGGGGTCCTCCTGGGGTGGGCAAGGGTGGCAGGGGGGGTCCCTGGGGGCATGGGAGGGCACCTGTGGGCTCATTTTGAGCCCACAGGCCCCTTAACGCCTGCCCTGAGCAGGCGTTAAAAAGTGGCGCAAATGCGCCGTTTTTAGCCACGCCAACTCCCGGGCGTCTCTTTTGCCCGGGAGTATAAATACCACGTAAAGGCCTGGGAGTCATTTTTTAGACGGGAACGCCTCCCTTGCATATCATTAACGCAAGGAAGGGGTTCACGCTAAAAAATGACGCACATTCCGGGAACTTTGGCGCTATTCGCCTCTAACGCCATAGTATAAATATGGCGTTAGTTGGCGTTAGTTTTGCGTCGAAATTGCGTCAAAAAAAACGACGCAATTTCGGCCCAAACGGAGTATAAATATGGCCCCAAGTGTCCTTCATTATCCATCTGTCAATCAATCTCTTTACTCCACACATCCTCTGCCCCTGTTCTGTTTTGATTTGATTTGTTACTTATAAAGCGCATTGCCACTCCCAAGGGAGTATCCTGGTGCGAAAGCAGAACAAACATGAGAGGTAATGATATATGAGCTGGGCGTAAGGCTCCTGAAACCTCTGCTGAGTTCACAGAGTTGTTCAGAATCTGGTTGACTACTGGATTAACAATGTCAACCATTTGGTGTAAAATCTTAGGAGTACACAGATCATTAGTGGACCCAGACTTACATGCAAAAATGGCTTGATGTGACTGGTCTAGAGAAATCAGCTTGAATGTCAACATTGTGTTCGTTATATTCACAGACTCAATTTCAGTTCCAAAATTAACAGAGGGGGAAACTGGTGAAACACATTTTTGCAGATTAATTGTATTTTTCAGAGAAATAGAGAGATCTCATCACAGAGAGCTTTCGATGGAGAAATCTGGCTCTCTAGTGCCTTGGGTTTAAGGAATGAATTAGTTATTTTGAAAATTGCTTTTTGATCATATTTGGCTGCTTCTATTTGAGAAGAGTAGTAATTCCTTTTTGATAGCTAATCTGTTTATCATAAATGTTAGAAATGGGGATTCTGGTTGGCTAGGGTATGCACCTCAGCCAGGCAGAACTTACCCACTCTAGTCAGGGCATGGGAGTTACACGTCCAAGATAACCCCTGCTCACCCCCTTGGTAGCTTGGCACGAACAATCAGGCTTAACCCAGAGGCAATGTGTAAAGCGTTTGCACAACACACACAACACACGTGACGCAATAGCCCCACCACAAAGGAAACACAACACCAGATTATATGAAAATATACTGTATTGTACACAACATAATTATCAGACCAAACATCACATATCAGTACTATCCTGCTACCTTAGCAGTTGTCAGAACGTTACACATTAGTTACTCTGCAAACTAGCAGTATTCACACATAACACACAAGTTACTTAGTATTCTGCAACATAAGCAGTAGTCAGGAAAACACGTTATTACATCACAGCACTTGTCATAAGAATATCATAAAATGCCCATAGTAGGAACATTAGAAAACATATGGCAAGTCAGAAAAACATATTAGCAAGCATGTCCATAAAAGTAACATTTGCATATGCACACAAAAACATCATAAAACAGGTAGGCAATATATAATAATTCACAAAGTCTTTAGTCAGAACTTTAGATTATATATATTTGGATCCTTTTAGGGGTACCTGGTTTGATGAAGGCACCTCCAGTGCCTATAGAATGATAATTGGGCCCCACGGCGCTCCTCGGCACAAAACGGGGGCCTCCTGTGAGCATTTGGGATCAAGAGGGGCACCCTCTCAGTATTCCTGACGGGACCCTCCTGGGACCCGTGATCACTGGGGGCCCCCCGGGCCTCCACCGGCCCTCCCATGGGGGGCCAAATTCACTTAAGACTTTAGGGACAAGAGGGGGGGTGGCACGCACCAATTTGCAACGGGCCCCTCTGGGGGCCTGTGATCTCTAGGGGTTCCCCCCGGGCCTGCACCGGCCCTCCAATGCTGGGGGGAACAATACAATGCCCCGAAGGAAGGATGCAGCAGCCCGGCGGCAAGGGGGGAACCTCAGATGAAGTTTCCAACCCGCCTATCCTTGGGCTACATCAAAGGAGGAGAGCGGGGGCCCAACGAACCTCGGTCCCTCGATGCGCTCCTCCTGGAGCGAGTATTGAGCCCGCTGGAGGCTCACAACAGGCCCGGCCGCGCCCTGGGAAGCCTGCCCGACCGGCAGGCGACTTCATTCTCTTTCCCCGGGCTGCGGCGGTGCAGGCCCTTAAGTCAGGGCCTTCTGGTGCCCGGGGGGTGCTCCACGGAGCAGACCTCGCCCCGGGGGCACCAATAGGAGCACACTTGCTCCAGTATTCTACAAAGTCAGTTTTCTGGTGCCCGGGGGCACAAAGGGCAGCGTGACTCCGGCGCTGCCTGAAACACGGCCCGGGTTGTGGCGGTGATGCCCCCACAGCACAAAAAATCACTTTTCAAGCGCTATTAGATAAAAGGAAGCAGCGCTTTCCCTGGCAGAGCACCACATTTGTTACAGTTACAGCGCTTTCCCAAAATGCTAAATCTGCCCCATCTTGAAGCACTCCTCGAGCTTCCTACTGTTGCAGGGGTCAGGGGCCACAGCACCCTGCCCCTGGGAAGCAAAAACTAAGAAACAGGCCCACAGGAGAAGGGGCCCAGCAACAGGCCAGCACATAGAGGATGCAAGCAGGGGGCAAGTCCTTTCAGTGACCAAGCAGGTCACAGGTCAGCACAGCAGCAGCAGTCCATGGCGGTTCCTGGTGAGTCCTTTCAGCCTTTGGTGTCCAGTTCCAAGATGATTCCAAGAGTCTCCAAATTGTGGGGAAAATTCCCCTGTACTTAAAGTCAGTTCTTACAGTGTTTTACAATGGTAGGGAGAGGAGGTTCCAGCCAGTTACAACTGGTTCTGGGAGTGTCCCCTCTCTCCTTTCAGCACAGGCTCCAAACATCAGTGGGGGGTTAACGACCCTATTGTGTGAGGCCAGGGCACAGCCTTTACAAATATAGGTGTGCCCTGCCTCTCCCTTCTCTCAGCCCAGGAAGACTATTCAGTATGCAGATGCACCTCTGTGACACCTCCACCCTCCCTGTGTACAGGCTGTCTGAAAAGTATGCACAAAGACCCAACTGTCTCTCTGCCCAGACGTGGATTGGAGTCAAGCTGCAAAACACCAGAGTCATAAGCACAGATAAATGTGCACTTTCTAGAAGTGGCATTTCTGTGATAGTAATAAAAAATACACCCACACCAGTAAGCAGCATTTATTATCACCATCACAACCATACCAAACACGCCTACACTACCCCTCATAAATCAGACAATACTCCTTACACATAAGGCAGGGCATTTCTAATGCAATCCTATGAGAAGGCAGCACTCACAGCAGTGAGACACCAGTTAGGCTGTTTGTCACTACCAGAGCAGGCCGTGCAACCTGGCACATGTCCTGCCTTCTACATACATGGCATCCTGCCTATAGGGCTAGCTAGGGCATACCTTAGGGGCGACTTACATGTAGTAAAAGGGGAGTTCTGGGCCTGGCAAGTAAGTTTAGATGCCAGGTCCCTGTGGCAGAAAACTGTGCACACAGGCCCTGCGCTAGCAGGCCTGAGACAGGTTTGAAAGTCTACTTCAGTGGGTGGTGCAAGCAGTGCTGCAGGCCCACTAGTAGTATTTAATTTACAGGCCCTGGATATAGAGATACCACTGTACAAGGGACTTATAGGTAAATTAAATATGCCAATTAGGTATAAGCTAATCATACCAACTTTAGATGGGCGAGCACCTGCACTTTAGCACTGGTCAGCAGTGATAAAGTGCTCAGAGTCCTAGAGCCAACAGCGAGAGGTCACAAAAACCAGGAGGAAGGAGGCAAAAAGACTGGGGATGACCCTGCGTAAGGCAAAAAGTCCAACAATAACATTTTAAAGAAGCTCTGAACTTAACTAGGTCCTTGGTCTTATAGGTCTTTCACCACTTTCTTCCATATTGTTTGCAGAGTAATTGTTGCTCTCGCAGACCAGTGTCATATCAAGGAGCTGAGGGGCACGCCTTAAATTTCCTGCTGACTGGAGCTTTGGAGGAGAGGCTGTTAGCAGCCTGGATTCTCCATTTATTAAAAACTCCACATAATTACTAACTTGACCAGTTAGATAGTGCAGGAATGTAGGGGGACCTGCCAAAGTAGTGAGTTGATGTGTGGTCCCGTCTCTGTCTTCCCTCCATTGCGATGCTGCCATCCCAAGGCTGTCTTTGTGGTGGCTCCTGCTCCTCATCCTCCGAATCTGTGTCATCTAGGGTGAGGTGTAGCCCACGTCTGGTTGCTTTGTTGTGAAGGATGGTACATGTTGCCACAATCTTGCATGCAGTCTTTGGAGCATACTGGAGTGCACCCACACTTTTGTGCAGGCATCTAAAATGTGACTTTATCATGCCAAAAGTCCTCTCAATATTGGCTCTGGTTCGCCGATATCCAATGTTGTACCGCCTCTCATTCTGATTGGCAGGTGTTAGATATGGGGTGAGTATCCATGGCCTCAGAGCATATGCACTGTCACCTGTGGAACAAAACAGCAGATATGGGCAGGGCTGCACATGGTTATACATTGAAATCTATTTCTGACATTGGTGTGTACTACACAGTACCTAATAAATATCCTTCACCAAACTCCCCACGTTCTAGGCGTTGGTGTATCCCACTGTGCCTGAACATGTACGCATCATGTGTGGTCCCTGGAAATTTTTCCACTATATCAGTTATGACATTATGGGCATCACATACCACCTGGATGTTGAGTGAGTGAGTACATTTCCTATTGCGGAACACATGTTCCAGATTTGCAGGTGGACATATGGGTACATGTGTCCCATTCACACACCCTATTACATGGGGAAAGTTTGCAATTCTGTAGAAGTGAAATTTGGTGTTGTGCATTTCCTTCTCATTCCTGGGTAGGTATATGTATCTGGACATGTGTGTGAGTATGACATCTATGAACCATCTAAACAATCATGGCAGGGCACTTTGGGACACACCACCAGCAACTGGAATCACCTCCTGTTAGCTACCCGAGGCCAAGAGGTGCAGTGAGCACAGCACTTGCACATGTGTGGGGATGGAGCAGCTGCGCAAGTTTTGGCGTTCTAGCTGAGATTTCAGCAGTTTAATAATCTCTACGATAACTGCGCTGCTCAGTCTGTATTTGTCATATATTTCCTTCTCAGTTTGTTGAAATATGGTCTGCCTGGTTCTGTATATCCTCGCCTGTCTCTGCCTCCTCCTCCTCCACTGCTGGGCAGCCTGGACTCGCCTCCTCCATGCAATCACGTAGAGTGCAACCATTTTGAAAAACCCTGATGCCTTCTGGGTCTTCTTTTATACTTTGGTTCTGGTTACCACCTGTTTGGAATCAGTGCTAATCTGGATGTGCAAAACTGACTTTTGCGACTGCCTTGTACATTCAGTTTGTGACTCACAAATTGCGATTTCTTAATTGCATTTTGCACATCGCAAATAGCACTGCAACCGAATTGCGAGTCGCAAAACCCACTTACACGTAGCCATATAGTATTTATAGACCGCCAGAACACTGGGTGCAACAGGGGATAATACATGCCCCTGCAGTCCCTTTTGTGTAAGGGAACATGCATCCTTTATGGACCCCAGTCAACCAAAGTCTTGCAGACGTCAGCGAAGACAGCAGGTTCCTTCACCAAAACTGCAGCAACCCCAAACACCACCACATCAGCCACAAAGGCAGCACAGAAGGTGGGAGAGGATCTTCAGACTGCGGACAACCATCCTTGGCCTCAGGGAACAAAATGTGATCAGGATGTACTGACTGAACCAGGAGTCTATTGTACGCCTGCTTCACCACATTGCGCCACACATCACAGCAAGGTTGCAAACCCCCACTACTATTCTACCCATGACAAATCTCCTTGCTGTCCTTCATTTGCTGGCATCTGGATCTTTTCAGATAACGGGCACACAAGTGGCTGGTATGTCCCAGCCATCCTTCTCAGTTCTCCTGCCTAACATCATGGACGCTATCATATGCCTGACACCCCATCACATCTGCTTCCTGAACACTCAGCATCTGTAGCAGGAGACGAAGCAAGGCATCTAGCAAATTGCTGGGTTCCCCCAGGTGCTGGGTGCAATAGATTGCACCCATGTGAAACGAGTGCCACCTGCAGCAACGAAACATCTATATAGGAAATGCAAGCACACCCATTCATCAATGTGCAGGCCATCTTCACCAACATCCTAGTAAAATATCCCGGCAGCGAGCAGTTTCAGGATGCGCAATATGGCAATGGTATGCTCATGGGTAAACCACCATACCAATCCTGACACACACAACACACCAGCCATGTTGGACAAACAAGACATACACCACACAAATTACACATGGGCAAGGGGGCACAGATGTACAGCATACATCCTACATGCCACACTACACTGCAATCATTGCACATCATATACATATACACCCACATGTATATAACACAGCCACAACCTGACTGGCACACCACGTGTGGACAGGTGGAACAATGTCCCCTTTTCATACAGAAGCTGCCCACAAACCACTACAAGTGTCCACTGGTTGACAACTATATACAGATCCCACACAAATTATACCAAACAAAGAATAGCTCAGCTCTGTCAATTGCATAGGCCATGGCCATTTAAAGAAAGTCACACATAGGCACAGTTCCAAGTAAATCATGCTGTACAAGCCTCTGGCAGCACCTATATCAAATGCCACCCAAGTGGTGCCATTACCAACTACTTATCATCCACACATACCTGACATACTTACAGTTCCAAGTAAATCATGATGTGCAAGCCTCTGGCAGCGCCTATATCAAATGCCACCCAAGTGGTGCCATTACCAACTACACATCATCCACACATACCTGACATACCTGCTGTGTACACTTACACCTGTCTGATGCATTGTGTCACACACATACAAATGCAACTTAACCTATGGAGCACAATCATGAGAAATGGCGGTGCAAGGAGGTGGTAGGTTCCATTCAACAATAGGACACTGCCTCAAATATGGACTACACAACACAGGTTTGCAAAACTATAACCATCAGTTTGGAATAAATAAAAAAATTCCCAGGTCCTTGTGTCACTACCCAAGATTACCATGTCCATCAATACAGTCCAATGAAACCATTTCACAAGAACAGGAACATACATTATACTACAAGGAAAGTATAAGTCACCACTCCACCTACAACTAACAACTGCCATGGTATATTCCAAACCACTATCAAGCTTTACCAACACATCTTCTCTCATTCCTTTGCAGCTGATCAAGGTTATGGCATACGGCCATGAGTAATGACTACATTTGCCAATCCAACAATGGTGGAAGAGCGTGAATTCAACAAAGGACACAGCAATGTGGTGGAGAGGACATTTGGGCTTCTGAAGTCAAGGTTCAGGTGTCTGGCCCTGATAGAAGGAAGCCTCTTGTATACTCCACCACTGGTATATGCAATCATACTGGCATGTGCAATCCTCATAACAAATGTGTCAGAACAAATGTTCCCTAGGATGAACAAGTTGATGAGGAGGAGTATGACGATGGAGCAGCTAATTTGGAGGGGGGACAACAGAACACTGCTGCAGGAGTTTGCTGGAGACTCCACATAGTAGAGAACGTCTATACATAGTGACTGGACTATCAACATCACATTGTAAATAGCACAAATAAAATATATTGCATCTGATTCTCCTTGGTCTACTCATTCTCCACTACATATACCAGTGGAATGTGACTCGAACCTCAGGGAGCAGGTAAGAAACACAATACTTACAAGTATGTTAGCAACTTCATTTGTCCTGTAAGAGGGTCTACTGCCTCCATATCACATATCAGTGAGACGCAATTTGAGCATGTGACTCCTGAAGGCCTAAATTCATGCACCACCACATATATTGTGCTATCAAGTGGATAAGGTGCTTATTTCTAGCCGACTCCCCACAACAACACCAAGCCTACCAGGATGTATGCAAGGGGGGCACACATAAGGTAGGGGCTGTGATCAAATGGTGTTTAAGTAATGTCGGAACTGAAAACTGCCACATCTTAGGGTGATTTTTGCTTTGCCTGCACGGTGCATGTGTGACAAGATGGAGGGCATCATTGGTAACCATGGACCTTCAGTAACTGTACAAGGATTGTAACCAATGTTAGAGGCAGAGCCTCCACAGTGTATCAATGGGATTATATTCTGGCACTGCCATTTGGCACAACCCTGACACATGGAGGACTGTACCTCACTTATGGCACACACACGTTGGCTGTGAAGTGCACTATGGGTTGTCAGACAAATTAAGCAGCTATGGGTGCAGAATCACTATCTAAACGCATGACCCATTGTCACGATCCAAGAATTAAATTGGACAATGCACCACCAAATAATTGTCTGGGTGGAATGTAGGCAGAGTGTGTTACACTTCCTATGTACATAGGATGCACACTTTCTACAAAAACCTATCTTGACAGATGCCTACAGCAAATCCAGATAAACATGTGAAGACTGATGTACGGGTGTATGTCCTAGGCAGCAAAGGGTTTGCTAGTACCAACAATGCTTGACGTGTGTCAACATGTCTACCTAGTATGCTCTGTATAACAACATCACACAGCACATAGCAATACACACCGCTCATTGTCACTCACATGACAGAACAAGTGCAAGGAACCAACAGTAACAAAATATCCCATACATGTTTTGGGCTCCAACATTGCAATCAGGTATGGGATGAGCAACTATGTCCAGCAATGTTAAAAAATTTCAGAGATCCATCATAAAAATGAATGGGAGTAGAACTAGCCATATGTGTTGCATTTGGATAATGAAAAAAGCAGCACTGAGATGATTTCACACATCAACATCATTCAGTCATGGTGAGAGTTACCTAGGTTATGGCATGCTGGAAGAAATGCATACCCGTGTTCAACAGAGGATGTGGATGGACAGCTGAGAAATACCCACAGATACTTGCAAATACAACATGGAGGTCACTTGGAGACAACACAAGTGCTGTGGCAGGTGTAATGTCATGTATGCATGGAATTCATTACAGCTCACAAATTCCATCAATGGGTTGGTATCTATCATTTAGCCAGTAGTAGAAGATGTGTACATCTACAAATTACACAAGTCACATGTAGGGGACAATACATACCTTATCAGTAATGTGGGAAAACATGGAGAAGGAACACACATAGACCAATACTGACTATGGAACACATTAATGTCTCCATGTCAACATTCAACATGTGTACAGATAGGGTGGCCAGGTCAATACATAACCCAGTTATGTTTGCCACTACCATAACCTGGGATTAGCCCATTGCATACCATCATGACAGGAAGCAGTCACAGACAACACCATCTGTACACTGGCACATTCCCACAATGTAAGTCCCAACAGATTTACAACCCTTAAACAAGCTGCTTATGGAAATAACTTAGGACATCAAATAATGAGACATGTCCTTCATGTGCAAGTACCCAGTTCTCTGTACATGAGAGAGGAAGGCTGACATCAAGTACCACAAAGGAAAATGTGATATCCCCGTCTGTTTGATCACAATTGTGCATTTGTCTGTCTGCAGGGAAGTGTGCATTGTTCTGCTGAGTAGTAAGCATGAAGAGGCTAGATCCCCGCTCAAAAAACACAAACACCACAGCTCTGGCTACTTAAATGTATGACATTGTCAGGGGCCTGATGCATGAGCACAGTGGGCTGAGTAAACTGGAGCTCCATTAACCTGCCCCTTTATATGCAACCATGGGTTTGTGTTGCCATACAAACTCACAAAGTTATAATGATGAGTAGGCTGCCATCTATGCCAGACTGCAACACTGCTACACAGTGATATGCCATTGTATGTGACAGTCATAACAAACATGATGTGGATAAGTGTGAGTGCCTAGGTGGTGGCATGAACACATATACCACATATCTCAGCACACATACCACTGTAATGACTCAGGCATGGCACTGTGTATGGATTCTGAACAAAAGGCAACCTTGCACAGAAATAAGGGCAAAGGTATCACAAGATCAGTGATTGTAAGAAATGACCTTCACATGGGTCCTGACATGTGGAAACGTAGGTGGCACTGATGTGACTACATATGCATTTGTCAAATGCCAACATGTGTCCATGTAGGAAGATAGTAATGTGAAGTTTCACATCCCATGAATACACTACTGTGGTTATATGTTACAGAAATGACACTTAACATGTCTTTACACACACATGGCATATACCAACCTTCAGTAACACTTGTGTACATACCATCTCCTGCAGCTAAGATGCATGGGGAACTTTATGTCACACATGTAGTAGAGCATTGTGAAGTGAAAACCAACAACGCACCGCAGAGTGGACACACATGCATACACAAATTGGCAGGGGTAAAGTGATGTCAACTCATTCCTAGCCCACTGCATACTCTGAGTACAATTTGTCATGGTTGTCACATACCTTACCATGTGTTGTACATAGGCCATCAGATATATTGTGTTGTTGGTATGTGTACATTTTTTTATCAGATAGAACACTGTAGTACTCCCACAAATTAGTATTCAAACACATATGTACACTCATAGTACACATGTGCCAACATGTATGTGGACACAGTGTAGCTACACATGCACATATGCACAAGGTATAAGTAATTGCATGCAGCAGACTCATAAACAAACCTATAAATTCAACATACCAATGTCACCATTATGACATGACTGGATAGTTATACACATGTAGCCACACCATATATACAAGATTGTTGAATAGCACATGTGACATGGTAAGTGAATCTGGGTGCACTCAAGGCCTACATTCCAAAAGTCCACGCATTCCCATCATGCATCAAAAAAATGACACAAACACCTCAAATCAACACTCTGCAATGTCAGTAAAAGGACACCTGGCCTCTGAGCGTCTATCACACATTCACAGGCCTTTTCATGCACCATGTTGAAAAATCGATGAATGACCGTCATGCGTCAAAAATGTAAAAGATGCCTTCCCCTAAGTGTCTATCACATGTTCACAGGCATTTATACGTGAAAATGGGAAAAAAACAGTGCATGACCGACATGCGTAAAAAAAAACAATGCATGACTGGAAACACAGGTCCAGGAAGTGATGAAACAAGAAATCATGCCTGCAAACTTGGTACAGTCAGTCCACTTTCACTTTCACTTCACACTCTTGTTGGCTGTGACTGTGTGAGGGTGTGTGGAGCTGGTGCTGTTGGGGTTTTGGAGTGTTTTTTGTGCTGTGTCCTGTAGCTGTTATGTTTTTTTTTGCCATTTAATCTGTCTTTTGTATTGTAAGTGTTCTGTTTCTGTTTCTGTATTGTGGGGTATTTGTCTGGGGTAGTATAGTTGTTTGGGTATTTGGGGTAGTTGAGGTAGTTGTAGGGAAATCTTTTCTTTGGGTAAACTGCATTTGCAGTCCCTTATGTCAGGGAAAGGGAGGATAGCCAGGATGTCAGCTGATGAGCTGGGGGTATCATGTGGCTGGTACAGCACTTCCTCCCCATGATGCTGGTAACGGGTGGCCATGTCATACAAGGCTACCCCACAGAGGCCAGGAAGCTGCAGTGGGGCAAGGTGCTCCACTACCTGACAAGAGTGGTTGCCACAGGAAGAAATGACCACCAATTGAAGCACTGCAAGGCGGACCTCATAACAAGGGAGCACGATCTGCTGGATCACCTAGGCATTGAGATTGGTGGGTAAGTTTGTAAGCATCCCATTTCCATCCAAAGTCCATTATTTGCACATGCATGACAGTTGCAGATATGGTTGAGTGCTGCATGTCATGGTTATAGATCTGGCCATGTCGTATGTTGCCTGTATGAAGAGCCCCAGCGCCACCTTAGGCCTGCCATTCCAATGTACAATAATGAAGCAGATGTACCATTTTCCCTGCACAACCATTACAAAGTGTTGTGATGCATGCATAGGGCAACTCGGTTTTGAGCAGCACAACATGAGGCCTGCATGATGCATCATATATGGGAGGGGGGGCCCAAGACCTGTTTGGGGGGCAAATGTATAAGCCTCTGGGAAAAAGGAAAAATAACCAAATTCCATATTTCATGCACTTTGAATGGCTGCTGAGAGCAGGTGTTATATGGGGGCATATAAATATATGTGATGGGCCCCCATGTACTCAGCAGAAGTCTATTGTGTTGCAACTCCGGCTGAGTACATAATGTTCCTACACATAAATAGATGCAGTTAGACCCTACCTATATCATGCTGTGCCTTAAGTCTCATTAGGCACACACATAGTGGGGGTTGGGGTGCACTGAGGGCCACAAGGACTGTAGTGATGCACTTGGTGCTGCATCACTGTTGTTAAATTTGCCCCTTTGTGTCATTGGCCAATGCTATGTAAGGGAGCTTTACTATTCACTGGATCCAGACTTCTAGCACCTTCCTCTTCCTGTACATTGTGTATCACATACACCCTAAACTATGTCTTTTACCACACACATATGCGTTGATTTAGTTCCACAGGCCTGCTACATCTTACTGACAGTATGGGGCTGTCCAGAATCTGCTCCTTCACTGGCACTCAGTAACCTGCACCAACAAATCCATCATTGGACCACAGAGCAAGTGTGATGTTTCGAGGCATATGTCTATGCCCATGTTCTTATCCCTCCCCGGGCAAATAATGCTATACCATGCCAACAATGGCTGTCCATTCACTTTTGGCAACATATGCATGATTTCAATCACACAATGTGCAGGTAGGTACAACTATTTTCACATGACTAAACTCCCATTGTGTTATTGCTCGTGTGTGTGCCTTGTGATGGCACACACATGTTACTTACTTCACACAAGGATGCATCACAGCATCACATGCATCACTTTGGAATACCCACATAACCCATAGGCAGTTGTTTGTCAGTTTGCTGTGACAATGAGATAGATGTCTACAACATCTGAGGCAGGCTCAAATGCTGTGGGTGTCACAATGGGATAGCCACTGCAACAACCATTGCATGCCCTTCAGATGCAGTATACAGTGGCATGCGGTTCATATGGTCTTGAAGATGTAGAACTAACAAACACCCACATGAAAATGCAAAGTAGACATGGTGCAGTGAAAAGCACCACCAGAGTGTCTGGGACATTGATGGTTTGTAGGTGCATGGGTCTACATTATCTGAGACTATGGCCCTCATTATGAAATTGGCGGTAATCGCAGCCGACCGCCTTGGGGACAGTGAACAGAAGACCGCCAGTGGTGGTAGACTGCACAGCGCCGAATAATTATGCCAAAAAGTCAACCATTAAAAAATCATGCAACCTCCACCCACTGCCAGGGCCTATAATGGCAGAAAGGCAGTACATCCCACACCGCCATGCAGCAAAATCTTCCACCCACCAAATAATGAAGCACAAATCAGCGTGGCGAATAGTGAATGCTGAATGACCCATTGGCGGTATGGACCTCCACGGACAGCAATGGGACCCACCAACAACAAAAGCACACATTGGCAACTTTGAAACCCACACACCTGACACGCATCCACAACACTATAAAACACTCACACACATACCCCACAAACCTTTGCATCGCCAATAGCACAACAGAGATTGACAACACAACCCGCATACACTGAACCCAACATCACACAAGTCTCACACACAAATACACCACCAAAACACACACAAACCCCAAACACCTTTACAAGCCACACACAGAACCACACAACAGCACCCTCACCAATACACTCACAACACACCACCCATAACACACACCATGGCACCCCCTACGCACCCCTGCTTCACAAATAAGGAGCTAAGGACCATGGTGGACGAAATATTCAGGGTTGAGCCACAACTATTCGGGGCACAGGTGCAGCAGACACCCGTGGCCAGGAAGATGGAGCTATGGCAAAGGATCATAAACAAGGTCAACGCAGTGGGAAACCATCCACGCACAAGGGATGACATCCGGAAGGGATGTAACGACCTGCGTGGGAAGGTTCAGTCAATGGCATCCAGGCACAACATCGCCGTACAGAAGACGGGTGGCAGACCCACACCTCCCACCCCCAATACACCGACTGGGAGGGAAAGGTCTTGGCTATCCTGCACCTGGATGGCCTCACTGGACTCATAGGAGGACTGGACTCCGGTAAGTCAACTACAATACCTTAACAGTCACCCCACCTATAATGCATGTATCACCCCACCCCTCTCACTACCACCAGGACCCCATCCGCTACCCAGCCCACAACACCCACATCCAACTACCCTGCATGCCCACTATCCCACAAACAGACCTCCATCCAGCCTCCTGGGCACAGTCAACTACCCATGCATGTATTCCCAGTGGAACTACAGCACCCACAATGCACCTCCACCCCCCACATAAAATGCTAAGAAATGTACTAAAAGGGACTTTGCATGCCGCGACAGGGGAATATAACCATCAAGTAGGGCAGAGCAGTGCAGCAATTTCCAAAAAAGTACCTGACACCCACACGTTCATTACCCCCCGAACAGGCACCACCACCCATGGTGACGGAGCACACTGCCGCTGTAGCTATGCCATTTTGTCAGACCCTAGACACTTGACTCCTGATTCCCATGCAAGGTAGTACTCCACTGTGTGTGCTGCTGTGTCCTGACTCTGGTCCCTGTGATGGCGTGGGTTACAGGTGAACAGGGCCCAGCCTTCACCGGGGAGGAGCTGGAGAAGCTGGTGGAAGGGGTCCTACCCCTGTATGCGAAGTTACATGGGGACCAGAGGAGCAGGTGAGTTGTAATCTGTCATTCTTAGATGTGTGTGATTGTGGCAGATGCCTGTATGCATTTGGGTTCGATGTGTAACTGCCCAGCCGTATACTGTCTGGCATGTACTGTATGTGAGTTAAAAACATGCCTTTCAACAATGGCCGTTCCATAGGGAACGACATGTCATCTGTATTCGGTGCACACATCCTGATACTCTGTTTTTTTGCTCTGTGTGTCCCATGCAGGTTGTTAGAAATGGGGTCTTTGGTTGGCAATCAGGTTACTGCCTGTCTAAGCAAGGACCCTCACTCTAGCCAAGGTAAAAGAGAATCACCCTTAGCTTACCCCTGCTTACCCCTTGGTAGCTTGGCACGAGAAGTAGGCTTAACTTTGAGTGCTAGGTGTTAAGTAGTTGTACCAACACACACAGTAACTTCATAAAAACACTACAAAATGACACAACACAGGTTTAGAACAATAGGAAATATTTATCTAAACAAAACAAGACCAAAATGACAAAAATCCACAATACACAAGTCAAGTTATCAATGAAAAAGCAAAAGATTCTTCATGTAGTTTTAAACACACACTAACACTGTTAGCGTGAAAATGTACCTTGGGAGCATCAAAAATAACCCTGCGCGGGCCAGTGTGCGTCAAACAGGGCTTGCGATGCATCGATTTCACCCACAAGTGAGACCTTGCGTCGTTTTCTTCTTTCATTGGGTCGGGTGCATCGTTTCTTCTCTCCGTAGGAGAGTGATGCGTCGATCCGGTCTGCACTCTCGGGTCCGGGCAGGCCTTACGTTGTTTTTACACGCCCAGCGGTACTTGCGTCAGAAATCCAGCCGCACGGTGATCCGAAAACCACGCAACGTGGGTTGCGATCTCACCAGCCTCCGTCAGCGATGCTACACGTCATTTCTTGAGCTCCGTGCGTCGATCTTCGGGTCGCGTTGCAGGCAAGCGTCACTTTTCAGCCGTGAAGCTGGCGACATGTCGATTTCTCAGCCGCAGATCGGAGTTGCGTCGATCTTTCGCCCGCTCGGCATTCTGTGCGTGGATTTCTTCCTCTTAGGCTACAAGCTTCTCATTTCAGGGTTCCGGGAACTGGATGGGCACCACTTGGCAGAGTAGGAGTCTCTCCAGAGACTCCAGGTGCTGGCAGAGAGAAGTCTTTGCTGTCTCTGAGACTTCAAACAACAGGAGGCAAGCTCTAAATCAAGCCCTTGGAGATCTTCGCAAGATGGAAGGCACACAAAGTCCAGTCTTTGCCTTCTTACTTTGGCAGAAGCAGCAACTGCAGGATAGCTCTACAAAGCACAGTCACAGGCAGTGCAGCTCTTCTTCCTCAGCTCTTCAGCTCTTCTCCAGGCAGAGGACCCTCTTGGTTTACAGAAGTGTTCTAAAGTCTGTGGCTTTGGGTGCCCTTCTTATACCCAAATTCTCCTTTGACGTGGGCCTACTTCAAAGCAAAGTCACAGAAATGGTATAAGCAAGAAAATTCTCACTTTCTAAAAGTGGCATTTTCAGACATACAATCTTAAAATCAACTTTACTAAAAGATGTATTTTAAAATTGTAAGCTCAGAGACCCCAAACTCCACATGTCCATCTGCTCCCAAAGAGAATCTACACTTTCATCATATTTAAAGGTAGCCCCCATGGTAACCTATGAGAGGGACAGGCCTTGCAACAGTGAAAAAATTAATTTAACAATATTTCACTGTCAGGACATATAAAACACATTACTATGGCCCGCATTACAACCTCTGCAGTAAATGCCACCTACCGCCCTGCTGACAGCTGCCAACATACTATGACCGTGGCAGAATAACGCTACGGGTATTATAACCCACACAGAGAAATCCACCACTATACAGACACCCACAAAAGTCCGCCAGCCCAAAGGTCAGTGATAAATTGGCGGCACCAAAACCCACACCGTTACGCCAACAGGAATATGCCCACAGTATCAGTCCCCACGAATCACTGTGGTGGTCTTTCAACTGCGGTAAACTATTGGCGGTACACACTGCTGCGCTCAAAATACACACACACTAACAAAACAACACCACAATGGAAAATTCAAACTACACACACCTGACACACATACACACACCACACCCACACCACTATAAAACACACACCCACATTACCCACAACCCTTTCAACAAAAAAAAGATTGTAAACAGAGAGAGAGACAAGCCAGGAGCACCCACTCAATCTGAGCCACAGAACACCATCACCCATACACCATCCACGCACCTCACAGCACACAACACAACACATTGTTCTAATGAGACTACTGGATTTTGAGCAGCAGAATCGCCTGCGGTGTTGGAGACTGAGTCTAACCCACTGCGGGTGACACCTGTCTCTCCAATCCGGGTTTTGCTCCGACCAAGTAGCAGTGCCTCATCCCTACCAAAGGATAGTGATGATTGGGCAGCCGAGCACATGACATACTAGGCTTCTCAGGGAAGTCGTGGTCACTCAGGTCGCATCTGGTTCTCTCATTTACCATTCAGTCTCATATATAACTGACAAACAGAGGCAGTATATGTTTCAATAATGAGTTTAATAAGACAACTGCATCTTAGATAGCAAAGTATGAGCTGCAATAACCAGGATGACACAACATGACAGTATTAGAATTGTGACGAGAAGACTGAAGCATAAAAACAACACTATCATATTGTCACTATATTCAAGGGACTATTTCCTATCTAGGTTGTAATTTAAGCACAGCATGTTCAGCTCTAATTCTGCCTTTCAGGTTCCCCTGGGAAGACATCAACCCCTATACCTGAGCAAAGGCCTGTGGTGTGCGTTAGCATCTGTAGCGAAGCATTCAGCAATCAGCATACAGTTGTGGTTCCCTGGCTGGAATCTCCCTCTAACGTGTAAGGGACAAGGAAGTGTTTAATAGTGCATAATAACACAGCTGATGTTCTGAGAAAATGTCCCTACAAAAGGATGTGTATTTTCTGCGAACGTTGGAGACTAAACTTCTACCACGTTCACCGGCAATGTACCGAACTGCAGCCTTGAATGAAGCACAGAGTTATCAAGAATGTCTTGTTTGAGAACAGAGTACTGGCCTAGGCAAAAACAGTTAGATAGGTAAAAATAAACAAGACCGTAAAAAAAGGTTATTGTAATAATAATAAAGCAAAGCTGATTAAAATATATCTAGGTTAGAGTGCATAGGGGCCTAGTGTGTTAAAATAACATGCAAGGAGCTATAACTAAAATGGCTACACAACAACACCACACATCCTCACACATACCACTCACACCAAATCCATGGCACTCCAAAGACACCACAGGTACAGAGGAGGAGCTAAGGGTCATGGTGGAGGAAATCATCGGGGTAGAGCCACAGCTATTCGGATCACAGGTGCAACAGATGTCCATTGCAAGGAAGATGGAGCTATGGCGGAGAGTCGTGGACAGGGTCAACGCGTTGGACAGCACCCCAGAACAAGGGATGACATTGAGAAGAGGTGGAACGACCTACGGGGGAAGGTGCATTCTATGGTTGCAAGACACCAGGTAGCTGTACAGAGGAC
The DNA here is from genome assembly GCF_031143425.1 of Pleurodeles waltl. Lineage (NCBI taxonomy): Eukaryota > Metazoa > Chordata > Amphibia > Caudata > Salamandridae > Pleurodeles > Pleurodeles waltl. Next base: position 244,254,609 of record NC_090438.1, read on the forward strand.
TGGCGGTGGACCCCCACCTCCTCCCCAACAACATGGGAGGAGCAAGTCTTGGTGATCATGCATCCTGAGGGCCTCGCAGGAGTAGCAGGAGGACTGGCATCTGGTAAGTCAAATCGTTACTACTATATTCCCCACCCAACCTGCATGCCATCACAAACTCCTACCCTCACCCCATCACTCCACCACCTCCCATATACCCCACTATCACAACCCACCCATCCCAATACCAAGCCCTGCATGTTACACCAATGCATGGACCCCCATCACAGACCTGCATGGACACCCATCACCACAGCATGCCCAATAGAGAGAATCACCTAGCCCACAAAATCACCACGCACACAAGGCAAAGCTGACTGGGCAATCGCAACGATACAGGGAAACACACCCATGCACAAGATGGCACACACAGATAAAATAACACTGCATTTAGATCCCCACAGGACCCCCACTCAACGTCACCGGAGAGGAGGTGCCACAAACATCCAGTCCCCCCAGAGAAAAGGCCCACAGTGATGACAGCAGCTCTGCACGCCTGGATCACGATGACCAACCTGGCCGATCAGGGACCTCTGGACAGTCAGTTACCCTGCCACAGTCCTATACCACCACAGACCCTCCCCCCTCAGGAAACACCAGCACAGCACCCACCCAGCGAGCCCATACCACTGTCCCCAGGACACGTCAATCAGCAGTGTGTCCACCACTACAGGGACCCCAGGCAACCCCACAAACCCAAGCAAATCAGGGACCTGGGGTCAGTGGCAGTGGGCACACGGCTCAGGGGGCAGAGGCACAGGACAACAGCGAAGCTGGGAGGACTGCTGTGCAACAGGGGGAAGACAGGCCCAGGGAACCCACTCTCCACGAGTCACTTGCAGGGATCCTGGAAGCATACCACCATTCCCAGGAGACCTTGGGCCAGATACTGGCCAAGTTGCAGGAGACCCAGCAGCTGCAGGAGGCACAGTACCTGGGGATCAGGGAGGACCTCAAACACATCCACACCATCCTGGTCACCATTGCAGGGGTGCTGGCTGACATGGCCAACACCATGAGGGAGGTAGTGGCACAACAACGGGCCCCTGACACTAGCCACACCGATGAACAGCCATCAACCTCAGGTGACGCTAGTGGACAGGAGACGCTGCCACAGGAACAACAGGCCACCAGCACCCTACCCCGGCAAAAAGAGAACCACCCTGCAAACGGTCCCTGCGATCCAGGCAGAAGCCAGAGGATATTGCCAAGACCCCCACCAGGAAATAAGACTCTCCCCATTGCTCCCCTTCCTATCCCCCCTTGGACAATGCACCTGTGATACCAAGAGACTGGACTCTAACTGGACATTCCTCCACCATCACCCCAGCCCATTGCCCACCCCCTCTAATTATTAGCACTTAAATAAACACCCAATGGCGATGTGACGGATATTTTCTGTCTGTTCACTCACTTGATACCTGACCCTTAACAGGAGAGGACCTATACTGCAAGTGCTGCTGTGACCTGTGTCTGGAAGCGACAATGGCTCATATGTCTGGGGAAAGGGCCCCTGCCTTCACTGCGGAGGAGTTGGAGAGACTGGTGGATGGGGTCCTACCCCAGTACACTTTACTCTATGGTCCTCCAGACAAACAGGTGAGTACACTGTGAGCATGATGCGTGGGCCATGAATGTATGGAGTGCTGTGTGTGTAAGCCACATGTAGGGGAGGCTGAGGTGTCCTGGGAGAGTGCTGCATGTATGGTGATCAATGTATGTGCGTTAGTGGATGGGAGGGAGATGGTGGGCCATGAGTGGGGCGGTCCAAATGGTATTACTAATCCCTTTTCTTCTGTATTTTTCTTGCAGGTCTGCGCCCATCAGAAAAAGGGTATTTGGCGTGCCATCGCCAAGGAGGTGCGGACCCTGGGGGTCTTTGACAGGCATAGCACCCACTGCCGCAAACGGTGGGAGGACCTGCTCTGCTGGGCAAGGAAGATGGCGGAGGCCCAGCTGGGGCTGGCCTCCCAACAAGGAAGGGGTGCCCGTCGTACCCTGACCACCCTGATGTTCTGCATCCTGGTGGTAGCCTATCCGGAGTTGGATGGGCACTTGAGGGCATCACAGCAGCCACAAGGAGGTGAGTGCAAATTCAGATTCATGGGTTTGCGTGCGTTAAGGTTTTACCTTGGTGGGGATGTTGACTGTGGGTGCCCCAAGGCCAGAGCGAACATGGCAGGGTAGGTCCCTTGTTGGTCAGGCTCTGAAGCACTCCAACCCCAATGGTGTTAGTGGGCATCTGCTACTGGGCAGGGTCCTGTGGGTTTCAGGTGTGCAGCTGATGGCGTTATGCTATGTCCCACATGGGCTGGTGACCAGCATTGTAACTGGTAGTACATGGCCTAGTGCATAGGGCAGCTCCCTGTGTGTTGTGTACGTCAATGGTAGTGTTGTTGCTGGCATTGACCAAGTGTATCTTCTGTCTCCCCCCCTTCTTGTTTTGTCACCCTGTCCTTGTGTGCATTAGCATCATCTGGCGGAGGAGCAGAGGCACCGGCGATGGAGGGAGCTGCATCCCACATGGGCCTGGAGGCCGAATCCATTGAGGGTGAGGGCACCAGTGGGACGGAGGGCGAGGGAAGCACCACGACAGAGACAGAAGGGGAAACTACAGACAGCGACTCCTCCTCCGATGGAAGCTCCCTGGCGGTGGCAGACACCTCTGTGCCCACGCCAACAACAGGTACAGCCGCCACTCCCCCTAACAGCACCGCCCTCCCAGCAGCCCCACAGCGTGTTTCCCGTGCCCACTCACCCAGGAGGGTGGGCATCTCCTTCGCCCCAGGCACCTCAGGCCCTGCCCCAGTCAGCCCTGCTGCCCTCAGTGAGGAGGCTATTGACCTCCTGAGATCCCTCACTGTTGGGCAGTCAACCATTCTGAATGCCATCCAGGGTGTCGAGAGCCATTTGCAACAAACAAATGCATACCTGGAGGTGAGTCATTTCCCTTCTGTGTACTCTTTCCGCCGTGCTTTTGATGGCGTTGGTACCGCCCTAGAAAAGCTGGCGGATGGGTGGGTTGTAGTGGGGTGGGCGGTACATTGTCTTCCGTCTGGCTGTTGGCGGTTACCGCCACGTTGTTTGTTGCTACCGCTGTGGTGGTCGAAGTGTTAAAGTGGTGGTCTGTGTTGGCAGTTTCTACCGTGGTCATGATTCCTCTTGGCGGTATTACCTCCGCTTTAACACCGACCGCCAGGGTTGTTATGAGGGCCTATATGTCCTACCTAAGCATACACTGCACCCTGCCCTTGGGGCTACCTAGGGCCTTCCTTAGGGGTGCCTTACATGTACTAAAAGGGAAGGTTTAGGCCTGGCAAGTGGGTACACTTACCAAGTCAGATTTACAGTCAGAACTGCACACACAGACACTACAGTGGCTGGTCTGAGACATGATTACAGAGCTACTTATGTCAGTGGCACTACCAATGCTGCAGGCCCACTGGTAGCATTTGATTTACAGTTCCTGGGCACCTCTAGTGCACTGTACTAGAGACTTATTAGTAAATCAAATATGCCAATCATGGAGGAACCAATTACATACACATTTTGTATAGGAGCACTTGCACTTGAGCACTGATTAGCAGTGGTAAAGTGCCCAGAGTAACAAAAACAGCAAAATCAGAGTCCAGCAGACATCAACAACCTGGGAAACAGAGGCATAAAGTTAAGGGAGACAACGCCAAGGATGAAAAGTCTAACAGCCAGGCTTTGCGTGGCAGCGGTTCCCGCCCCAGGACTTATGGCGGTCTTGTGTTTCATTATTTTGTGGGCAGGTAGGACCTTTCCGCCGGCCTGTGGGCGGCCTCCTCTGGCCTTGTCGGGACTACAAAGATGGTGGTGTGTGGATGGACCACTACTTGTTTTTCATGTGATTCATTTTTTGGCGGTTCTGACCGCCAGCCTGTTGGCAGTAGTTACCGCCACCGCCGGTGGGGTGGTGTTTACCGCCATGTTCATAATAACCACCTATGTATAATTGACTGATCATATATGTTTGTTAGTTGCTCTGATCTACCACTAGGACGACTCCCTCACTCAGCCTAACAAGTTGATAGTGAACAATGTTATCCATTAACTGACATGTACAAATTTCACTAAGCAATGTTTCCATTCATGTCTTGCAGATGGACCTCCTCCCTACACCATTGGTGAGGTAGATCGATCTGAAGACCCCAATGCAGCCAGTAAGTGCATCATGTGTGCCAATCCAGGGTTTGGTGTGAGTCAGTCTAAACTGCGGAATGTTATGAATGATGGCTTTGCCTGACCAATGATATGATATCAATGGAGTATGGAAGGTGACATAATGTCTGTGGGAATGATGTGCAGGGAGACTGACATGCTTGTAGCACGAGGGGCAACATGTACTGGCATGGAATTGGGTGTATTATGAATTGGAATGGCTGGCCACATATTCATTGATGTCTGCCATGATAGGTGTCAGGGCAGCTGTTTATGTACATAGCATGCCTGTTGACAACTACTTTGTCACAGCATTGTGTGCCACACATAGCTTACAGGTACCTCACTACCCTTCAGATATATATATATTGAGGGAGTAGTACTGCAAGGACCCATATTGTGCTGGACAACAGTCAGTAGTGCACACAATTAGTAGACAACTCAGCTCCAAATTGTTGTCGGAAAAGTCTGTGATTTTTCCAAAGCCAGATCTCAGCAGCTTTCACAACATGGTCTTGCCACCATGATATTTGTGAGCGATGTAGGTCACATCACATATGCATATGATGTGAATGCTGTGTGCGTACCTTCTACTTTGATGATGACCGACATGCATGTGCAAATGATGTTCAAGTTATCAGGATACTGTTGCAGCACCCAGTGTTGTGCCAAACTCACAGTAGGCCTAAGGGCACTCAAACAGCCACCATTTAACACATAGCACAGGGGAGGGGGCTTTAGTTATATAATGTGTAGACAACTTTGATGTGCAGGCCAGGCTTTGGCCAAACTTTCTGAGGACATTGCATCAATTGTACATGTGGGCACATCATGGGCAATGGTGTGCCCCTTGTAATGTATGCTCAGCCCAGGTCTTACATCAGGTCACATGAATGATAGTTTACCAAACCTTAGAATAGCTGGTGGGAAGTTTCCAGACCTCCTATCATATGGCCCCCTCCTTGCATCCATGATGGCTGGGAAAGCCTTGATGTTTCACCAGGAGTGTAGAGGTGTTGGATTGAATGCACAGCCCCCCTTATGCACAGAGACACAGGAAATCTAGACTTGTTGGTGCACTTGATCCTCACAAGTTTGATGACACAACTGTTGATCATGGGCAATTTAGTCCACTCTCCCGGGCCCTGAAAGTTAACAATGGATAGCCATCATCCTAGTTACATGTATATGATACCGTAGATGGCTGGAAGGAAATAGTCATAGATGAGAAGTAAGTAATTGTTGTGCAATGTGTGGTGGACTGTATGTGTTATCTGCAGTTGCAGCGTGCATAATATGTCTGTTCCACATCCACCCAATGCAGAATCTGATGCTTGATTCTCCTATTTTTTTCAGCTGCCAATATGACACCAGACCAAAGCACGCATTCCAAAAGGGGGCAGAATGCTACCGGCACATTATGGAGGTGGATGAAGGATAACACAGATTGGGGAGGAGGTTCCTCAGGGAAAAGGCAACTTGGGAAGGCATGCATTTGCACATGGGGGACCTCCATAGCCAAACAAGGACATTGTTGGGAAGATATCAGAGGTGCAGGGGGCCTCTGCAGGTCCATCCCCTCCACGTCAGCTGCACATGTCAGGAGTCAGGCACCTGTTCAGCCACTTGCTACAGTAGTAAGCAGCCAGTTTGAAAAAGATATAAAACAAGACATGGCCAAGATTCTAGCCGGGGTGGACATATTGGAGGAGGAGAGTGCAGACAACATGAGGATGTGGAGGTACATTAAAATCAAGAACATGAAGATATTAACTAATCTGGTTCAACAGCCTCCCAGTTCCTTCCCCTCCCTTTTACGGTTGGACATAGTTTTAGATTCGGTTTTAGATGGGTAGTATTAGGTTAGCATAGGGTGGACATTGGTTAGTTTAAGTATAGTGGGGTGTGGGTTTTTCTACATTTTTTTATTGGTGGGGGTTGGGTCATGTTGGGGTATTAGTGTATAAAAAAAAAAGTACCAAAAATATATATTTGGTTAGGTCATAGGTTAGGTTAGTACATGTGTTCTCATAGTTTATGTTGTCCTACTTGTATCTTGTCTCTTAAGGAGGTTTGGGGGACAATCTTTAGAGTGTGGTGTTACATGTTTAAGATAAGTTTAGAATGGGTTAGATAGGTGTTATTGTTAGTTAAGTTGAGTTAGTATAGGTTAGTTTAGCATAGGGTAGTGTTTAGAGTAGTTTTAAGTATATGGTTTTACAATAAATCCAGTTTTTCTTAGACTAATTTTTTGTGAGGTGATTGAGTGTCTGGGTGTTTTCATGAGTGCACTGGCCAAGTTGGAGGAATGGTGTAGGGTATTCTTACTGTCTTGATTTTCAAGGATTATCATGTGCATCCCCTATGACCAAGGAGTTGTCAGATTGGCTGCTACATAACATCATCTAGTCCATACATGTGTCATCCAGTGTTTCAGCCATTCACAATATATATGTATACTTCATCTTGGACAGGTACGTATGGAATTTCATCTGTCATTGGTGGGCTCCTGCAATTTCTTTGTTGGCAAGTGTGGCACATCTGACAACAGGCAAAATTGGAACTGTATCCTGCAACACTGCCATGTGCCCATCCCTAATAAGGTTAGCTTCTCCTGTAACATACAAATAAGTTGTACTGGTACTCCCATCTGTGTACATGGCTGTTGACTTGGTTCAAAGCCATACATGCCTTATGCTAACTTTAAAGGATATATGTTCAATATTTCTATAGACTACTCAGTAAGATGGTTGTAGCATTTCTCATGTTAGGATCCTAGTGTGTGGCTATATGTCTGTCAGTCATGTACTCATGTACTGATATTCTGTACACATTGACATCGATTGACACAATACAATCTTTTAGCTGAGTAGATGGATCACAGTAAACGTAGAAATGATATATGTGTACAAGGTGATTTATTTACAGGTGCAAGTGTATTTGTGAATTCCATACAATGTCCGGTTCACAGACCCCTTGAGTGAACGTTAGCCATATGTAGAACATTCAGAGTCCAGGGTTGAGGCACATGTCATGAGAAATGGTTAGGAGTAGTGTGCATTAGCGATGAGTTAAAATATTGCCAATTGGTATGAAAGAGACAATGACAGTACATAACAGATAAATCAACAGTGGTTGGGTGAAGAGTGCACATTTCCTACTGTCACAAAACTAGCATGATCTTAAGCCCACAACTAAGGAGAAACTGTCAATGTGGCACAGACTGGTGCAACTGGGTGCTTTTCCATGTGAATGTTATTCCTTCCACATCTTCGTCCTCTAATGTGTATGGTGCGGCCTGTGGCATGGCTGGTGCTTTTCAGGGGATAGAAATGTAGAGTCAAAGGTCGCAGCAGATGCCATTTGTGGAACACATAAGGCATCACTGCAGCAAGGAGGAAATGATGATTTTTCAAAACCGCAGCAATATCACGGTGGTAGGCAGCCATGTTTTCCCTGAGGGAGGCCACTTCCCGCTGTGCAGACTCCAGAGTATTCCACATAGCCCCCAGCCTGTTGTTCGCTATGCTGCTGCCAGTTTGGGAGGGCAATTGTTTTTGCCTCTGCTTCATGGCAGCAGCTATGTATGCCAGAGGCTGCTAGAGTCCACGTAGCGGGGAGTGGGTGCCTCTGATGGCAGGTGAGTTGTCCTTATTTGGACTGAGGTTCGTCTGCACTCCCTCTAAGCTGCCTGCCATGGTCTCCATCCCCACCCACACCTGCTTGGCCATCTCTCGCTGAACTACTAACACTGTCCTCTGAAAGCTGATCTCTGGGTCCTCGGAGTCCAGGGCTGTGTGAGTACTGGCTGGTGATGTGTGTTGGTAGCTGGGTGGTTCATGTGGAGACCCCGCAACACTGTGTCCTCTTTGCAACTGGAGGTGGTGTCTGGAGTGATCCTAGTACATCCTGGAGAGTCTCTTCATTGATGGTTTGCAGCTGGTCATCATGTCATCTGCAAAATCCAGGACAGGCAGGTCGGCAGGAGGTAAGCCATCATCCTCTGCAATGAGATAGTGTAAAATCAATATTAGATTGTTTTGGCTGTTGACATGGGACATCATTTATTTGCCACTGGAGGCTCAGTGTCAGTGTTAGTGACATGTTACTTACCCAAGTATGTAGTTGTACTTATGTGTAGCATTTAAAAACAATGCAGCCGATTCGAAATGACGCGCTCATATGGCTGGTGCCGGAGGGTAGACCGATCCCTCTGTTAGTTCTGTACAACAAAAAGAATTGCACCGCACTCCGTGAAGGTTTACATTCCTTTATTCTTAACAGTGCAATGAACCAACGTGTTTCGACCAAAACCCTCTTTGTCAAAGTTAGTGAGTCCTTTCAATCTGTTGCTTTTTATACTCAAATATCACAATCACCATTAAGAGGCATTATGAGACTAGTAGTATATTAGTTCAAAAACAACCGGATTTTAAATACAATTTTTTTTTTATAAAGAAAATATAAAATATATATATATGTTATATATATATATATATATATATATATATATATATACACACACACATATCTTTTCTAAAATGGTCGAATTATACTCATATCTGCCATTATACTCATATCTGCCATATCTGCCAAATATAATTCAAGATCATATATTGGTCCAATTTTCTTTGTTTATAGTGACCTTCTATAGTGGCCTTATTTTTGAATTTTCTGTTTAATACTCAGTCAATCATAATTTGCTGAATATGGTATCTCTCTAATTTAATGAGAAACCAATTAAGGTATAGTACCAAACTGAAGTATCATTAAATTGATATAATATGATCTTAAATAAATATTATCATTTCTATCCAGGCTACATTTATGTTTAGATCCTTTTATAAATGTACATAAAGCTCCTCATCATTGTTCAAACCCCAAGGGGTCTTAGTTCTTAACTGAATGATGTATTTAGACTCCAACTGTCTAAATTTTCTTATCCTGTCTCTACCCCTCTCATGTACTGGAATATGATTTATCCCATGATATCTCAATGTTTTCCAACTATTCATTTAATGTGTTTTTAAAGGTTTAGCAACTGAATAAGTAAAATCATTATGCATAATTGCTCCTATGTGCTCCAAAATTCTTTTTTTAAGCATACAGTTAGTACTCCCAATATATTTTAAACCACAATGGAATTCAATCACATATACCGTATATTTTGTATTACAAGTAATCTTTGTAGATTTTCCGCTCTTACAAGCTTTGCAACTATTGCATTTTATAAATCCTTTTTGTTGTTCTACTAACCAATTTTTATCAGATTTTTGTGAAAAATGACTCTTCACCAAAATATACTGAATAGAAGGTGCCTTGTGGTATGTTACTAAAGGTGTGGAACTCACTTTGGGACCTAAATCTCGGTCTTTGCAGATCACAATCCAGTGTTTGCATAAAATGTTTTTATTGTTCCACTTTCTTTGCTATAATTCATTATCATTCTCAAATGATTCTGTTCCTGTGTCTTTTCTTTTTCAATTCATTTGGAAACAACACATCATTACGATTAATGGTTCTCATCTTCTACAAATTCTTATTTAAAATGCCTTGTCCATAACCTCTCCTTTAAAATCTTTGATATGTATCTTTATTTGATTTTTACTTCTTCTTCATTTGAACAATTTATCTGCATTCTTATAAGTTCTCCATATGGTACACTTTCTAACATGGCTTAGGATGAAAGTTTTCTCCATGTAAAATGCTATATGTTGATGTTTCCTTATGATATAATGTTGTTTCTATACTGTAATTATGAATATAAATTGTCAAATCCAAGAAATTAATACAATTTTGACTTGTTTCACATGCAAATTGTAATCATTAGAGTTCAAAATTGAAAAATAAGCCAGAAATTATTTTTGTGATCCAGGCCAAATAATAAATAGGTCATCAATGAATCTCACTCACAATGCAATTTTCTCCACATATAACTCATTGGTCATGTCCCATGCTATTTCTCTTTCCCATCAACCTATTACTAGGATGGCATAGTTTGGAGACAGAGAAATACCCATTGCTGTTACGCACATTTATGTGTAGCATTGTGCATCACACATGGGTCAATCTCACTAGGTATTTTCAGGGCATATGCAGGTGCCCGGAGCGCCACTTGTGTGTCACTTTTGGTGAGGGTCAGGTGGCACTATGCCCTGCGTCATATTTACAAGGTGGCATGAAGCCACTGCTTGTGCCTTAATGCCACCTTGTATATATGGCCCTTTCACACGCAGTGGGTGTTACCATGGGCATGCCTCAGCAACACCAATTGCGTTTTTACACTGTCTCAGATTTATGACTTTATGTAAACCTGAAGATGCACCAAAATCTAATGCCAGCCCAGGAGAGGGGTTAGCATGGAAAAACAAGGAGTAGTACTTACATTTCTACTAGATTGTTTACTTTTCTATGTGTGCTGCCACACACTAGGATCCTAACATGATAAATGTGAATGAAGGTGATCCTTCCTACACAAAAACAATCTCCCCCTCAACACAGCCATCCTTGCACTATGAAGCAAGGGTGGCTGTCTTGGCGCATCACAGCTAATTTACGACCTACACAGGGGGATACACAGGGGTTGCGCAGTATTCTTATGAATTGTTAGTTTGGCACAGCAGCACGCACCATCATTTTCAGTTTGATCTGGCCCTCTATCTTGTCAGATGGTTTGATTGCAGCTACTTGTACAGCTGCACACATGATGTTCACAGACAAGCTCCATGTGTTGTATGTGTTTTATTGTGTGGCCATTCCCATATGTGGCATATGGTTGTCTCTGAGTTGTTGTGGGTTCACCCTGTATGGGTTGTGCTCAACAGGTTGCAAGCTTTAGGGAAGATTGTTCTCTTGTGGCACGGCTCAGGGCAGCTGCAATATGTGTTGCACTACACTGCACCAGTAAAGGTATGCAGGGATGTGCAATGTTTACTTGTATACAGTACAGCCCTGCAATTTCTACTGCACCTGCACAAATTTGTTCGCCCTGTGCCAACATAGGCATTGTTGCAGCATGATGAAGGGGTGCCTGCCTTGAAGGGATGATTTGTTCATGTGCAGTGAGGAGTCCCTTCCTCCACATGTATAAGCTATTTTTGCTAAGATGGCATTTTGATGTGTGCTGCAAGATGCAGCACACATGAGTAAAAGCAATACGACAAGGAGGAAGGGAAGCATTTTGGCCTGAGACACCACTCTGACACCACCTCTGGGGTGGTATTGACTTCCGTGCTGGTCTCTGATGGCTACGTTGTGTTGGTACAGGGGCTTTGGCAATATGCAATGGGTGTTGTAATGGCACAGCAACAGCCACACTGTTTGCACATGCCTCCCAGGCAATGTGCTGCATATACATGGTTGAGTATAGACACAGTGACTGGCCTATGTTGATGTTGTGTACATGTTGGCAAAACCAAAGAGTCAGTACATTTGTAGCTTGGGTGGGGATGGCGCGTCTTGATTCAGGGCCCATGTGTCCCGATGCAAACCTTTAACATGCATTGAATATGTCTCCCCCTTCTGCTGTTTGTGGAATTCCAGATATTCCGCCCTTGCAACTTACCCTGCATTTGTGGTGGTTCTTGGTAGTCTGCACTGTCCTGCAATTCCAGTGACCAGCTCCTCTGGGATGACCGCTGAAACCATCTCCTCCAGCTCATCCAGGTCCTCCTGTGGTGCAGACTTCCACCTCCAGATTGCAGAGCTGCCTTTCAGTTCCTGGTGAGTTTCTCCTTAGTCCTGTGCTTGCAATTGTGCCAGCACTTCTTGCACTCGGTGACAGTCCTCTTCACCTCTGCAATGTTGTTGACTTTGTCGACTCTTTGCTGCCATATTGCATCTCTCCTACCAACTGCCAATTTGGAGGTGATGAAGAGTTGGTGTTAGTGCTCCGTCTCCTCTCTGACCAGGATGTCAAGCTCCTCCTCGCTAAAGTGACACTTGCACTTTCTCTTCCCCTCCGACTTTTCTGGACCCTCCTGACTGGTCCTTGGGTGATTGGGTCTCCCTGGGGTCTCTCATGGCCTGAAAAATACATTGTCTCTTGAAATTGCATTTTGTCCTGCTTGTGCGTTTTGTTTTGACACTAATGCAGTAAAAAAAAATACGCTAACCCTTTTGCAACATATTTACATGCTGCAAAACGATCTAGAAACACTTTTGCAGCATTAGCGTCATTTTTCCTTACGGCATATTGCAATGGTTAATGTCATTTTTTTGTGCTCTAACCATTCATTAGCACCATCCTATGTCATTTCTTAAATATGGCACATGGATAGCGCCAGAGAATGACACTAGCTAGCGCAGTTTTGCATACTTTTTTCTTAAATACAAGCCTAGGACTTCACCACTAAAACTACTTTACCTGTCTTCTACTGCTTCAAGAAGGTACGCCCTGTATGCTACACGTAGACAACAGCTGAGTAGAAGGCCCTTTCATCAACCCCTGAAGAAACTGACCAGGTGACCAGTAGTCATTTTGGATTTGAGCCAGGTGTATTCTGGAAGTTGGAGTCCAAACCCTCAAGGAGAAACTCAGATCTTCTGAAACCTTGGGGTGAGTTGTGAACTCCTAAAAGACCTTTAAAGACCTTCTGGAAGAAAATCTAGAAGTTTGGAGCAACTTTTGAAGAAAGCTTCATAAGAGGACCAACCTGATGTCCTGAGTCATGCAGGCTTATGTCGGCTGTGACCGGCCTGACTTGCAGGTTAATCACACTGAAAAGCTCTGGAGAACCAAACTTCCAGGATTTCACTGGAGGCTCAATCTGACAATGTTGATTCGAAATCGGCTTGCTGTGGAGGGTCATCTGACATCAGAGAGAAAAAGCTCCAAAAACATTTTTAAGTCGGAAAGTAAAAAGTTGACCTAGTATTCCCACGCTTTGGATCTGAGGAGGGCTCCATTGAGGTCGGCTTCAATTTCAAGTTGGTCCCAGATGAAGATTTCCGTCATGAAAAAATTGTTTAAGTCTGAGCTTAGAATTCTTGATTAGGTCTCCTGTGATGCGTATCCAAAGAGGGGTCCAGAGATGGTGGATTCAACTTGTGACTTCGTACCAGTCCAGAAAATCTTCAAGAAAAAGAATAAGTCAGAAGTTGAAACTTTGACTGAGGCCTCGTGTTCAGTGTAGCCCAGCAGGGCTACATTGTTTTTTTTTTTACTTTGCCCCTGTCAAATTCTACCAGATGTCCAGATTGGCACTTTTAGTTTCTTTGCACTAAAATGCATTTAATCTTTATAAATTCATATCTCCAGTTCCCTTTTTTGTCATTTTAGTGTAATTTTAAAGTCAAATATTCAATCTATTTTTATAAATTAGTGTTGTTTTTTTATTGTGTTTTGCGTTTTACTGCTTAATGATTGTTGAATGATTTTCCCACCTGTCTCCTAAGTTAAGCCTAACTGCTTGTTGCCAAGCTACCAATGGTTGAGCTGGAATTAATTCATTGAGACCCTGACTGGATCAATCAATCAATCAATCAATCAAAGATTTATAAAGCGTGCTACTCACCCGTTAGGGTCTCAAGGCGCTAGGGGGGGAAGCTACTGGTCAAAAAGCCAAGTCTTGAGGTGTTTCCTGAATGAGAGGAGATCTTGGGTCAGGCTGAGGTGGAGCGGTAGGGAGTTCCAGGTCTTGGCGGCTAGGTGAGAGAAGGCGGAGGTGCGGCGAATGCGGGGATATAGGCGAGGGTGAGGTTGGTGGAGCGAAGGTTGCGGGTGGGGGTATGAAAGGTGAGTCTGTCGTTGAGGTAGGCAGGACCTGTGTTGTGGAGGGCTTTGTGTGCGTGGATGAGGATTTTGAAGGTGATCCTCTTTGATACTGGTAACCAGTGTAGGTTTCTGAGGTAGGGTGAGATGTGGTTGCGGCGTAGGACGTCTAGAATGAGGCTGGCGGATGCGTTCTGGATTCTTTGCAGCTTTGTTTGGAGTTTGTTTGTTATTCCTGCATATAGGATGTCTCTGTAGCCCAATTGACTGCTGACCAAGGCGTGGGTGATGGTTTTCCTGGTTGCGACGGGAATCCACTTGAAGATTTTGCGGAGCAAGCGGAGGGTGTTGTGGCAGGAAGAGGAGATGGCATTGACCTGCCGAGTCATGCTGAGTGCGGAATTCAAGATGAAGCCCAGGTTGCATGCGTGGGTGGTGGGTGAGGGTGCAGATCCTAGGGAGGTGGGCCACCAGGAGTCGTTCAAAGCTGAGGGGTTAGTGCCAAAGATGAGTATTTCTATCTTGTCTGTGTTTAACTTGAGGTGGCTTGATTCCATCCAGCTGGCGATCGCGTGAAGTCTGTTGTGGAGGTTGTCCTTTGCTGTTGTGGGGTCTTTCATGAGGGAGATGATCAGCTGGGTGTCATCTGCGTAGGATACAATGTTGATGTGGTATGTTTGTGCGATATTGGTGAAGGGGGCCATGTAGACGTTGAAGAGTGTGGGGCTGAGCGAAGATTCTTGGAGGACCCCACAGGTGATTCCGGAGGCTTCTGACAGGAATGGCAGGAGGCGGACTCTCTGGGTACTTCCCGTGAGAAATGACGAGATCCAATCCAGTGCTTTGTTGCGGATTCCAGCGTTGGGGAGGCGTGTGCGAAGAGTCTGATGACATACCGTGTCGAAGGCTGCAGAGAGGTCCAGGAGGATGAGTGCTGCTGTTTCTCCTTCGTGGAGCATGGTCCTGATGTTGTCTGTGGCAGCAATGAGTGCGGTCTTGGTGCTGTGGTTTTTGCGGAATCTGGATTGGGAGGTGTCGAGTGCCTTGCTGTCTTCCAAGAATCGGAATAGTTGATTGTTTACAATTTTTTCAATGACCTTGGCTGGGAAGGGGAGGAGGTTGATCGGTCGGTAGTTCTTGGGGTCGTCAGGGTCTGCCTTTGGTTTCTTCAGCAGGGCATTGATTTCTGCGTGCTTCCATCTCTCTGGGAAGGTGGCTGACTCAAAGGAGCTGTTGATGGTGTTGCAGAGATGGGGAGCGATGATGGTGTTAGCTTTGTTGAAGATATGGTGTGGGCAGGGGTCCGATGGTGATCCGGAGTGGATGGAGGCCATGGCGTTGGTGGTGTCTTCTATGTTGACAGGGGTCCAGATGTGGAGGAAGTGGGCGTTGCTTGGAGCGCTGGGTTCGTAGGTGTTAGTAATTAGCTGGTGGGTCTGGGGGTTGAAGCTGTTGTGGATTTCTTCTATCTTTCGACGGAAGTGAGTTGCAGAGTTCGTGTGTTGGTGGGGGTTCGTTGGAGCAGGTCCTGGGTGAGGAGAGCTCTTTGATGATGCCGAAGAGCTCTTTGCTGTTGTGAGCGTTGGTGTCAATGCGGTTTTTGAAGTGGGTCCTTTCGGTGGTGCGAATCAGTTGGGGATGTTTGCGTAGGGCATCCTTGAAGGCGATGTGGTTGGTGTTGGTGGGGTCACGGTGCCAGGTTTTTTCCATTTTGCGACATAGCCATTTGGATTCCTGTAGGTCTGGGGTGAACCAGCTGGCCTTGATTCTGTGGGGGGCATTAGGGTGTTTTTTGAGCAGTGCGAGGGTGTTGGTGCAGTCTTCTATCCAGAGATGCAGGTTTGTGGTGGCTCTGTTGGGGTCCGGAGTCCCCGGGGGGGCCCTGGCGAGGGGGGAGATCAGTTGATCCGTTGATATTTTGCTCCAGTGGTGTCGGGGAGGTTGTGTGCGGTGGTGGTGAGTGACTGGTTTCTGGTAGGAGAAGTGGATGCATTGGTGGTCTGCCCAGCTGAGTTCGGTGGTGTGGCTGAAGGAGATGTGGTTGCTGGCTGAGAAGATGGGATTGAGTGTGTGGCCTGCGAAGTGGGTGGGTGAAGTGACGAGTTGCTTGAGGCCGAGGTTGGCGAGGTTGGCGCTTAGGTTGGTGGTGTTGGTATCGTTGTTATTTTCCAGGTGGAAGTTCAGGTTGCTGAGGAGGATGTAGTCCGTTGAGGTGAGGGCTTTGGAGCTGATGTTGTCGGCGATGTTGGCGCAGAACTGTGGTCTGGGGCCAGGGGGTCTGTAGACCAGCGTTCCTCTGAGTATGTTGTTGGCGTTGATGTGGATTGTGAAGTGGAGGTGTTCGGCGGATTTGATGGTATCATCGGAGTTGGTGGAGACTTTTATGGTGTTTTTGTGGATTATGGCGATTCCTCCTCCTGGTTTGTTGCTGCGGTCTCTTCTGGTGATCTTGTAGTTTTCTGGTATGGCTGTGGCTATGTCTGGTTCTGAGGCAGAGTTCATCCAGGTTTCAGTGAGGAATGCGATGTCGGGCGAGTGTGTGGTCAGTAAGTCCCAGAGTTCAATTGCATGTTTGTGGATGGAGCGGGTGTTCAGCAGGATGCATCTTAGGTGGCTGTCTGTTGTTTTGATATGAGGTTCGGGGGTTAGTCTGCAGGTGAAGTTACAGGTTTTGTAGGAGAAGGGTCCTCTGGTGCGATTTGGAGTGGACTGGAAGGAGATAGAGGTGCATCCTGGATTGAGGGCATGGAGTTCGTCGGCAGTGTAATGGTGAATGGTGGTGCGGCGGGCGTGTTGGCCAGGGGGTCTGGTGCTGGGCGCGGTCTTGGCGTGGACGGGCACAGACGGGCGGTGCACCAGCGGTGTGCCCACTGCGCGCATCCGTGCTGCGGCCGGCATAAGAGTGGAGGTGGGAGGGAGTGGCAGCTGGGAGGAGGGGCAGGAGTGACCAATGGGAGGGCAGGGGGGTCGGGGCAGCCGGGGACCGAGGCGGGAAAACCTCAGGGAGGCAAGGAATAGAGGAGACTCGAGGAGGGAGGGGGGCAGGGCCGCGGGGATGCAGCAGCAACAAGGACAATCAGAAAAAAGAAAAAAGCAGGAGAAAACTACCAGGCAAGGAAATGGAAGCGGGCAGTAGTGTTGGTGCAGAGGAAGCGACCTACCTGCTGTCCTCATCACGCTGCGGCCGGCATAAGAGGGGAGGTGGGAGGGAGTGGCAGCTGGGAGGAGGGAGGGCAGGGGGGGTGGGGCAGCCAGGGACCGAGGCGGGAAAACCTCAGGGAGGCAAGAAGAGAGGAGACTCGAGGAGGGAGGGGGCAGGGCCGTGGGGACGCAGCAGCAACGAGGGCAATCAGAAAAAAGAAACAAGCAAGAGGAAACCACGAGGCAAGGAAATGGCAGCCGGCAGTAGCGTCGGTGCAGAGGAAGCAACCTAACTGCTTGGAGAAGGGTCAGAGTTCGCTGTCCTCACCGCACTGCGGCCGGCATAAGAGTGGAGGTGGGAGGGAGTGGCAGCTAGGAGGAGGGGGTGGAGTGACCAATGGGAGGGCAGGGGGTCGGGGCAGCTGGGCACCGAGGCGGGAAAACCTCGTGGAGGAAAGGAAGAGAGGAGACTCGAGGAGGGAGGGGGCAGGGACGCGGGGACGCAGCGGCAACGAAGGCAATCAGAAAAAAGAAAAAGGAAAGCACGAGGCAAGGAAATGGCAGCCGGCAGTAGCTTCGGTGCAGAGGAAGTGACCTAACTGCTAGTAGCAGGGTCAGAGGTCGCTATAGTGGGGGTTTCTGGCCTATTGCTAAGTGTAGGTACCTACCTGCTCCTAACGATAATCCACTTTCCATAAACTTCTTTCCCTCTCAGGCACATCACCTGAAGGTAATAAAAATGAAAAGGAAGACAGTGATCCTTGACCATTCCTAACACTGCAATACATGTAATTATTGTCATCTTCGCAACAATAGTTTAGCTGCATGTAAACTAACAATTTTTTTGGACAGAACACACTAATTAAAGACAAGACCCAATAAGCTTGGTGTCCTCCCACAGCCCTTAACACCACTAATGTAAACAAGGGGAGAAAGACAAAAATTGATCAAATTAATCCCAGTGGGTGCCAGGGGAAGACAAGCAAAATTCAATCACATTAATAAATGATTACCTGGTACTGGCTCAGGGCTAACAGAACCCTTGTGAACGATGAGGAGAGACAAAATAGACTAAAATGATTAGTAGATACCTGGTGGCTATCCAGGGCTCATGTGATCCGTATGGCAGTCAGGGCGAGGATGGCAAAAACGGATTAAATTAATAACAATCAACATTCATACACACACATATACAGTCAACAGCAAGCACAAATTCACAAAATTGGGCATATTAAAAATTGAAAAAAGAACATAAAGTAAATGACTCCTAAAGTGCCATAGCAATCAATGCTCCTAGCAAAAGGCTTTTAATAGTGGCAAAAAATTATTTATGGTAATCACACACACACACACACACACACACACACTGGCTCCACAAAATGGTGGTTGGCCCCCACATTGCAAGCAAGCAAAGAACCCTAATTCTAGTGGATCTGAATTGAGCTACTTTTGACATCAAAACCATATCTTGTTTTTGGCCTTTTCTGCAACTGCCCAGCTGACCACTTACAATTGTACCTGCTTTGGACTTCTGGTGGCTTGTACTGGAGTGAGGTTTGACTCCCAAGTGCTGTTCCTGAGGTCCTGGAACCATGGGCTGTGTCAAAGTGTAATCATCCTAACATCCTCAGAAAGCTGGAACTTAGAATTTGTTTGGATCCAAAGTCTTCTGGCAGACTGGCATAATCCTGCTGAGCTGATCCAAGGAAGGTATGTTGCCACTTGGCTGAAGATTCAGGTTCTCCAACTCAGCGCTTATCCACAGCAGCAAATCCAATCCAGTGGAATCTATAACGAAGGTGTCTGCCCTTGTGGAACTCTCTTTGGCTACAACCTGCAGCCTTGCCCTGCTGAAAGAATCCAAGCTCCAAAAAAGTGAATAGTGCTAATGTGGAAATCTTCAACAGACGAGGACCCCAAAAATATCCAGCTAGCAGGGGATTTAAAAGTTCAAATTTCTTCAGCTTAGAGCTTTCCTACCAAAAGTCAATTGCTTCACCAGGACCTCATCCGGTGGCTATTCGTTCTTATGGAGCTTTCTTGGCAACAGTCTGCTGCCTTGCCCTGCTGAAGATTTTGGACTTCCATTTCAGAGACTAAGATCAAAGAAAAACATTTGCCTGGGACAAACCTGGTGTCTATAGCTGACTTACACTCTGGGATTGGCCCTTAATGCCTTTTGACTCTATTTGTATCTAGATCTTAAAAATACGATATCTATAATTCCTCCTATTTATCCTTGTTATTTTTTGTAGTTTTAGTGTTGTTTTTATTTAATAATATTTACTGTTGTTTTTATTTAATACTATTTACTCTATTTTTCTAAGTGGTTTGGGATTTTTCTTGTGATGTGTACTGACTTTTTTGATGTTTTGTTACAGCAGAATTACTTTATACCTTGCCTCTAAGTGAAGTCTGTGTGGCTCTGTTCCATAGATACCAATGGGCTCTGTTCAGGTTTATTTAGTGACTTTAGTGTTTCATCCGGACAAGGATTGTGATTGTTACTTGAGGTGAGTGATACTCCAATTTCTTATAGTATTCATACCAAAGCATTAGTTGATCACTCTCCTCTACTTTTTGGTTGCCTTCCCACAGTTTAGAAGCATTTACAGTGAGCCACTTTTAAGGCCTTTTGAGACGGCACCATTGACTCTCTAATGGCATGTTCCTTGTCTCTGTCACTTCAGCTTGCAGTGTGAATTGTATTGTTTACTGGTATCTCCTCCTACCTCTGTTTCTTTAAAGAAAAGTTTATATTGCAGCTCTTCACCTGAGATACCCTTTGTTTGACCCAGGAACTTGTTTTATCAATGTGTTGTCAGGAAACAGATAGTGAATCCAATCACTCACTTGATGGTCATTGTGCATTTTTGATTTATTTAGACGTGACCAAAGCCTTCATAACTCAGACCATTTGTGTATTGTCAACTGGGGAAAGAAACCCATTGCTGCCACTTTAACCAGCTGAGGTTGGCTTGCTATTTCTCAGATCTATGCTTTCCTGGGGCAGATGATTCTGTGGATTTGCAAGGGTGCTACACAAGGGGTATGGCTGATTCATGGGATGAGCCATCATGGGATGAGGTTGGTGGGATTCCAATTAATTAAATATGTAGAGATGCTATTTGGGCTCATTATATAAATCTGTACCTGAATGTTGCCTACATGTGATTGATTTTGTGGTAGTATTATTTATCAAAGTTAATTTTGTTAAAGTTATGTTTGTACAGCATCCCAGGAATTCTGATTGTGAAGTGTCCTGGTCAACTTGCTTTGTATGTCCTCACACACGTCAGAACTGAGATGATGAACACAATGAGGTGGTATTGTCCTGGTGATCTACCTTTAACCCTCACGGCTCAAAGTCTTCTTCATCCCATCTCTCTCACCATCCTTCCTTTGTTCTGCATTGTCCTCAGCACTCCCTTGTCCATCATGCTGCCACACAAGCTCTTCAACATGGTGTTTCCTTGGGGGATTGGAAGTATTGTTCTAAGGCAGGATTGTAGCTCCAAGGAAAGAACGATAGAAAGGGAGAACAAGAACACGTCCTAGAAGTTTAATACAAACATTTTTTTCCAATTATAGGACAGAGAGTAATTGATCTCATAGGAGGCATGTCTCCTCACTTATTTCAGGACAGGAGTTAGATTAATGAATATTTCTTGTATGTAATGTTGAAGCTCTAAAGAAAAAATTCAAGTGGGTAGTTAGGTGGCAACGGTGCTATCAGAGTCTCCCATAGACATAGTCCAAGTTTTTCAATAAAACATCTCATGACTAAGAGCCTGATTCCAGGTTTGGCAGTCTTTGTACCACTGTGGAGGTGGTGTCCGAATCACCGCTGCACCGTTGGCAGTCCACCTGCCCTAGTACATTGCTTGCGGTTACATAAACAAAAGACCACTGAGGTCTCGCTGCCACCGACAGAAAATCTTGACTGCAGCAGCATAGACCAATGCGTCTGTTGTAGGGTGGACCACCAGTGTTAACACTAGCCCAATTATGAAGTGCCTTCCCACAGATGTGACTGCTGAGGTCCAAAACCACCACATCTGAGATGAAAGAAAGGGAGGGATAGAACACTGAAACTCACCTGTACTCAGCTTCACACAACCAGCGCCAACATGGAGCCAATCATACAGGTCCTACCGCTGCTGTTCCTGCTTGATGATATCCAAAACAGACACCATCTGAACGCAAACGACAGTAACCTTAACTCTTATCCATTTTCATCGACTTCTCAGCAAATAGATGCCCCACATTGATTGGTGTGCGGTCTTTAGGCCAAACGGATTTTGTAGGCCCCTTGATCAGAATTGCTCTCAATTTATGAACCAGTTATAGCTCCATGATGCCCTTTTTAGCCAGGTCACTGACACTGCACAGGTACACTTTGCAAGATTTGACATGTGTTTACATCTCATAAGCAGGGATAGTAATGTGTGCATTAAATTGTGCCACACAACAATACCTCCTCATCCATTACACACCTGTTAATATAAGTGACAACCTCACATTGCCTACAAGCAAGGTCTTGTTGTGAGATCAAAGATGGATGTGTCAAGCAACTGAAACAAACCTTCTTTGCTAAATCTCTGTAATCGACTCTCACACATCACCCACATTTAAAGCTAATGTTAGGTAAATGGTATAACAAAATAATCAATGTGAGAAACATTTAAAGGTCACAAAGTGAAGACTCTCTGCAGAATACATCTGTCTCTACCAGGGGAACCCCATTGAAGGCTGGGTCCTTGGGCCACAATCCATTTTGCATATGCCTCAAAACATCTATGTGCACAAGAACTATGGTGTTAAGTATATCACGGACAGATAATAGCATAACCAAGCATAACCAAGTGCCATGTGGCCATGTGGGAAATGTGGAGGTGCTAGTAATGAAAGCAAACACAGGAAGAACAGCATTTGTCTCACATTAATATAAAGTAAGTGTAAGGTACACACAAAAAATAGACACATGTCAATTACAATTCCTAATAAGATATGACAGTTTAACACCCTGTATGTGTGGATGGACAAATAACTAAATTGCACACATCCAACAAATATCTAATCTACATCATAGGGAGGAGTACAACCTAAATTATGTTGACATTGACCAAGCAAAGATAAAATACTTACCATATTAAATACTACTCAATGCGATGGCTACCCCAATTGGATTTCATCCCACATAGCCATCCATTACACATTTCCACTTATCCCTTGTGACTATAGCATTGGTCAGATCACACTAACCACTTCAAATGGATTGGCAATTAGCGATGTAACAAACACAACTGTAGTCACACATCACAAAGAATCCAATAACATCAAATTGTTAGAAAAATAATGGCATGACTAATGTGTTCCAAACAAAAAAAACTTAAATTTTGCATAAACAGATAGAAGAAGCCAAAGACCAATGGCTAGTCCATATTAACCTTGTGTGGCCAGGCACACTGCTGTGCTTCTACACTTGTCCATATTGATACTATCAGGGAACCTCCTCACAAATGGTATCCATTGGGCTTGGCAGGCTCCTCAAAGAACTAACTTGGGACAGGATATTTAAGATTTAGAGGGGTGTCTCTGGATTTGGAAGGTGAGGGGTTGGAAGAGGAAGGGGTGGACTGATGTTTAGGAGGGGGTTTCTTTGATGCAGATGAGCTGAATCTTCATTTGGACGGGGGAACCTTACTAGTGGAGGGGGTGGATAGGTCTGGACTAGGGGTGGACCTGGAGGTAGAAGGGGTAGGTTTGGGTGTAACAGGGGTTGGAATCTTTGTGGGAAAGGTGGTAGATGGTTTGGAAGGGCAGATGGTCATGTAAAATATAAGATTCTCTGTAGGGAACTTGGGAAGGGCTCTGGGAGTGAGTGGGGACTTTTAGGTAGAGTTAGTGTCAATATCTGATGTGGTTGGGAGAGCTGCAGGTGGAGGTGCATTGTGTCAGGCATGTGTGCTACAAGTATAGGTGTGTGTTGTTTCTCAGGTGTCTGTTGCATGCATGATTGTTTCAGTCTGAGTTTCCTAGGTGTGTATAATGTGAGTGATGTGTCTGTGGAGGTTGGTGCAGTGTAAGTGCAGGGTGTGTGTTGTGACTGCTAATGTGGTGGTGACTGTGGGTATGCATGCCTGTATTGTCTGTATGGATGTGATAGTGGTTGTGGTGTAAAGGTGTGTTTCCCATGTATGAATGTGGTGGCAGGGGTGGGTGCTTACATGTGCATGTGTCATCTTCTGTGCTGTGTGGAGATGTGATGGGGGAGTGGTGTGAGAATGTGGGTGAGGTGTTGTCTGTGGGGGGTATGGTGTCTGTGCATTTGGATGTATGTACTTTCTTTTTGT
Organism: Pleurodeles waltl; assembly: GCF_031143425.1. Classification (NCBI taxonomy): domain Eukaryota; kingdom Metazoa; phylum Chordata; class Amphibia; order Caudata; family Salamandridae; genus Pleurodeles; species Pleurodeles waltl. Next base: position 244,278,042 of record NC_090438.1, read on the forward strand.
GGTGTGGGTGCTTGTGTGTCTGTTGCTTGGGTCTGTATGGTTAAGTGGATGGCAATGTGTCTGTGTGCTTTGGACAGGTTTGGGAAATGGGTATTTGGATGGGTACGGGCCAGGAGGAGGAACACCAGGTTGGGATGGATGGGAGTCTGTGGAGAGTGAGGAGGCCAAAGCCTCAAAAGATCTCTGTAAGCCAGAAATGGTACTGTGAATGCACTCCAGGTAGGCCACCATCTGCTGCAGTTGGGTAACTTGTTCTGGATGGCTGTCTGACCAACAGATATCTTTCTCAGCAGGTCAATAGCCTCCCCACTCAGTTCAGCAGGGGAGACAGGGGCAGGGGCTAAGGTGCCTGGAGCAAAGTAGACCACTTCCCCCTTAGGGATGTGGGCTAAGCCAACTGTTTGGGGAACCAAAGGGACAGTGGCAATGGAACTGATGGTGGCAGACAAGGATGAAGGTGGAACTAATCTTGTTGGGTCCACCACCACTTGAGAGTGTCCACTGGAAGATGAATTGGTCTCTGAAGAATTTGTTCTCCATGGCTCTGCCTACACTCTCCTGATAGTAGGGTCCCTTTGTTTCTGAACTGTAAGGTCCTGAGCCCAGTGACCAGCTATGTCCCCAATGATGTTGGCCCCTTCTCTTTCACTCGCCTTAAATTAATCTGAACAGACATTTAAAAGTGGTTTAAGACAAATGTGCTGTTACACCTCACCATCACATATCACCAGAAAACATTTATGAAGTGCACATCTCACACCAGTCTCATGGTTCACTATTTAGGCATCAAGATTAGCATGCTACATAACCTGGAAACAGTTGGTTCTTATTATGTCATAACCCCAGACATCTCCTAATGCAAATGATGTACTTGTCCACACTCCATCATTATGTCAATACTAGGATAGTTAATCAACTTGTATACTTTGGCACTTGTAGTATACCATAATAAAATGATGTTACCAAATAGGATGCTGCAAATAACAAGGGAGCACGTAAAGAAGCATGGACCCTGGGTAAGGTAACTCTAAAGGAACAATGGTCCGCAAATTAAATATGATGAACGTAACAATCATAGAGTTGCAATGAAATCTATGAAAACAGGTGAATGCATTCTTTTGGAATGGTATTTGTATTTATTAAAAAGGCAGGAAACCAAAAGCACTGAAAGCAACTGTCCTCAGAAAAGTTCATTGTGACATGACAGAAATACAGAATGTCACATACATATGTTGACCATGCTTGTACACATTAATTTAGTTACATCACTTTGAGTCAGGAGGTTTAGTTGATGATGTTTCAATCCCACAAATAATACCGGGATCATCATCAGGAAATGGGATGTGCTGGACAGACTGTGGGATGCTTCACAAGCAGCCAAAACGTGTATATCAAGAGGAAAGAGAGAGAGAGGACAGGAGATTAGGAGAAGGAACAAGGAAAAAAGGAGATTATTGAATTGAGTCATATTACTATGAAGAAAAATTAAAACACCTAGTAAGGGGAGATGGCCAGGTGTGTGAGTGATGGCAACCACTGCAATGTGGGAGGACAATACAAATGCATCATCAAGTTCCACAAGGTAGATTATGAAGTTATGAAAGTGACCAGAAAAACATGTAGCGTTGACAAAGGACACCCTGTGAAACCATATAATCCAGATGCCGTAGAGAATAGTGAAACATGCTGGTGAGTAAGAGGGAACTAATTGCACTTTGGCGTGAAGGACGTCCTGGTGAAAAGTGACACACAACTTGATATATCAAGGATAAACCTTACCAGGCCAGTATGGCTCAAGGAAGTTGAAATGTAGGGGAAGTGGTTAAGGGCTCTGAGTATGGTTCACCTAAGAAAAGAAGTAAACCAACTTGTGATAAAATCCACATAGAATTAGGGATGGAAATGGACCAAGCAGAAGAAGAGGTTAGTATAACGCCTTGAGACCCGCCTTAAGACCCGCACGGGTGAGTAGCGCGCTTTATAAATGTTAATGATTTGATTAGTATAGAGGCCAAACCATAATTCCTCTAATCTCGAGGAGGAAAACTAAGGGGCATATTTATACTCTGTCTGCACCAAATTTGCGTCAAAAATGTTGATGCCAATTCGGCACAAACCTAACACCATATTTATACTTTGACTTCCGAGCCCGTGAACGCCAAAATTCCTCTGTGTGCGTCATTTTCTGGATGCGTGAAACCACCTTGCATTAATGACATGCAAGGTAGGCGTTCCCATCCAAGAAATGACTCAAACACCCGTGCACCATATTTATCCAACCGCGCAAAAATGCCACACAGCTGGGAGGCGGAGTCGAAAAATGACACTCAGCCGGATTTGCGTCAAAAATTAATGCCTGGGTCAGGGCAGGCGTTAAAATGGGGCAAACACACCAGTACTTAATGAAAACACACAGAAGCAACATCAGAACTCCAAAAGGAAGACATGGAGGTGCTATTCATTCAGCATGCATGCAGACCACAGGACCAACAGCAACAGCTTCCACCACACCTGCAGGGACCCCAAAGGCAATGCAAAAGGCAGGAGAAGATATTCCGGACCAGGACAACCCTTCTGGGACTCCGCCAACAAGACATCATCCAGAGGTACAGACTAAACTGGCAAGCCATACAGCAGCTGCTGCGCAACATTGAGCCACAGTTGGCACCCAGCTTGCAGACACCCCACATCTTTCCACCAGAGACCAAGCTGCTAGCTGTACTCCACATGTTGGCAAGTGGCTCCTTTCAAACCACTGGTGCCCTAGTTGCCGGGATCTCACAGCCCCCATTCTCTGCCTTCGTTCCTAAGGTACTGGATGCCATCATCTCCCCCACACCCCACCAAATCAGCCTCCCCAACACATAGCAGAAGCAGCAGGAGACCAAACAGGGCTTCTACCAAATTAACGGCTTCCCACACGTGCTGGGTGCCATTGACTACACACATGTACAGATTGTGCCACCTGCTGCAACCGAGCATCTATACCGCAACAGGAAGCACACTGATGTTTAACAAATTCTATTGCATATCTTAAATTGGATGGGATGTCCAGGCCATATAGATGCAACTGTGTTACCACCACTGTGGAATTGATTCTGTGTATGGAAGTATCATATCACCCCTAGTTAAGACACATGGATACCTCTTTCACATGACATAATGCATGGGAGTACACAATGTATTGCAAGTCTACAAAAATACCGCTGACATCCGGTCAATCAGCCAAACACCATTTCAGATAATGAAACAACCCAGTGCTGATGGTACATCCTAGAAGCCTAGGATTCCACTCAATAACACAAACACAGATGAGTCACAGACAAAGACAAGATAACAACTGCCATGCAAAGTGATAATCATGGTGCAAGCTCCATCAAAAATGTTCACTCATTTTCTCTTTCAGCTGATCACGGGTTTGGGATCCAACCATGGATCATGACCACATTTGCAAACCCAAGCACTGCAGCAGAGCGTGTCTAAATGAGGCACATTGGAGGACATGCACCATAGTAGAGAGGACCTTTGGCATTCTGAAGTCAAGATTCAGGTGCCTCAACATCAAGGAATATTTCCCTCTACGAACCAGACCCACAAATGCCTGAAGAGGAGGAAGAGGAGGATGCTGTCCATAAACAAGACGGGGACCATCCAAACACTGCTGCAGGATTGCATCGGAGACAACACATTGTACAACATTTATTTTAACTGTAGTCACCATCACCACTTTCTTACCATAGCTCATTAAACACCTAATCTAATCACTAAATCATGGTATGGGTAATTATTTATGCATCACATGATCCCTAGGAATCACAATCAGAGTTTAGCCTCATGGAGCAGTAAGACAGATTAGGATACTGGAAAGGCCATATTACATTTGTTGGGTATGAATGTACACCCAACTTCACACACAGTGTAATTTACATATATCCTTCCATTTCACATTTGAAGGGCAATATCAGAGGAGCACAGCTATTTGACACATAAATGTTGGCAACATGGTTCATTGCAGCATATGGCACACAACTAAGACACCATCAGTCAATAAGGTAAAAAAATGCCTCATGCATGAGGCAGTGGATGTGCTATTGCATTGGTGACAAGAAGCTATGACCAGAACCTTGACATCAGTAAGTGTTACATCAGCTATCTTTGCAAGGGGTATGTGTGACAAGAATTCCATTTAAGCAGCAAATGGATAGCACAAGTGCCCCAGGTATGACTAGCAGTGCTCACAATACACCCCCTGCACATGCCAGCCCAGGTCTTAAGTCCTGCCACTGCCATGTTCCCTGTCTCACCCCACCCTTCTTCAGAGTGCCCTGGAAATGGAGTATGTGTACCCAGATAATCCCTCATATACACACACCCGGACTCACATTCTGAATCCAGTGTGCTTCCCTCTTTAGTCTGGTATGCATAGTCATTGTTCTTCTGTCTACATGGACTTCTGATTGAATAATGTACTGCCTTGTAGTATGTAGGACCTGTAATCACCTGTACATTGCTTCCTATGTGAAAGGTACTGTTGGCCCTTTGAACTTGATTCTCACCTACAGGACTTGTGAGAGACTGAAGCTGCACACACCTGTGAGTACCTCCATGCAGACCAGCCATTTGAACATGCACTGCCCTTGCAGCTGCCTTAAACAGCATAGAAGCTGCCATCTTACGTATGACACTGTTATGCATTGCCATATAAATCACTTGTGTAACACAGGCCTTGGGTTATTGTGTTACATTCCAACACACAGGACAAACGCAGTTTTCATTTTCCACAGTGTTGTTCCAGCTTTGACCTGTCTCAGTCTGCTCACTGTGTAATTGTCTTGTTAAATGTTTGCTCCTGATTGACCCTGGATCCTGTTAGCCTGACTGGTTCCTGTCTTTGCATTACCATAAAGGTTCCCTGTGGCTACATTTGTCTCATAGTTGCTTTCCAAGCCCTCACTTTCCTCCTGGGGTATTGTGTCAGGTAGGTCTACAATGAATACTCAAATACATTGTATAGCATAATCAGTTTACTCATCGTATCATGGGGTGGAACTTGTATTCAAATATCCTAATCACAGCCCATCCCTTGCCTGGGTTTCATGTATGCATGAGTGACAAATAGTGACAGTGTACCATGGCTGTATGCATGGATTGGGTATGGTGCCTCCAGCACAACAGACAATGTCAGATAATGTGCATGAAATGTCAACACATGTTAGGACCCTGACAGTCTACACGCTGGTTCACATTGCCCCCAACATATGGGGCTTGCGTGGTGAATAGCTGTGAGATTAATCAGCACAGAGGCACTGATGTTCCCGGCTGCAGTGGGAATTTTAGAGGCCACCCTGTGTACACATGTTGTGAGTAAACCTGCTGGTTAAAAATTCCTGATACATTAACTTTGCCAGCACACCAAGGTTGCCCTGTTATCAGTTTCATAACACGTCTGCAGTGCCATAGCTGAACTATCCCCATGTGTGTTTTCAATTCCTCTTCGGCTTTCCTTCAATTCAGTTGTGAAGGATACTTTGTAAATGCAGGAAATGGCTCCACAGACTCATGACTAGACCTGCATGTAACTGTGACAACATGGACCCCAATAATGACTCAGGCTACACATGTCCCCACACAATTGAACCGGACACCTTTGTGCAATTTACCACTGGAAATATGTGCACATGTGCTGCTTGGTCTGCTGGTCCTCCACTGCCACAGGAGAAACATGACTCATTTATGTGACTCCAACTGCGGCGTGACATGACATTTGTGGATTGTATTTGGGACTCGGTATCACAAACACCATACCCACATAGTATTATCCAGTGCCTGACTCATGAGTAGTATACAAACAAGTGCCTAGGAAGTAGTATCCAATATTCCAGGACATGTGATGGCTTAGTCTTGGAACATTGCCATGATCAACCATCGTCTATCTATCCTGTGCATGGTTTGTCAGTGGTGATGCTCATGTCCCAAAAAACCTAGGAAGTTCACACAGCATTTGTTGCTATGTGTATGACAAACACAATTCCTTTCTCATTTCCACACTGAATAGCATCTGATGGTTGGACACATTGACTCCACATGCATACAAGCAGATTTGAGAAAACCCGTCTTGTGATGTTCACACAGTGGGACAACTACATTAGTAAGAGCCAATTCACACACATTGACACATAGGCATTGAGTTACTGTATTGAGTTGCATAGCCTTGCTATCCTCTATTGAAGCAAAACATGTCCAAACTGGGTAATACCTAATTGTATTCCACACGTTTGGCAACCTATTGTGTCAGTGAAGAGTGCAAATCCGGTATAACAACTAGAGGATCATGGTCCGCAGTAGTATGATCTGTCACATGTGCCCATACACCGGAATGCACAATGTAGATGCAATCAGCCTATCTCTGTATTGTCACACCTGTCATGTACTATTACAAATGAGAAATGACCCAAACCCAGTCAAAGACAGAAATTTTGATGCATACGCATCACAAAAGACACACATGCGTCGAAAAATGACACTCATTGCCATGATACATCCATAGGCCCTGAGTGGTAATTCCCACACTGTACCGCATGAAATTGGTTAAGTATGAAACATATTTGAAAATATGGATGCAGGGTTATTTCTAAGCATGAGCGTAAAAAAAAAAAATGACGCACAGACTGTAAGTGTTATAATATTTTGACGTATAAGAATAAAAATGTCCCGCATTTGAGGCAGGAAGTGATGAAATAGGATATCCTGTTTACAGAATTGGTACAGTGGGTGTGCTTTCACTTTCACTTTGCAGTCTGTGATATTTCCTGACTGTGTGTCTGTGTTTTGACTTGTCTCTCTGTGCATTTTGTGATTTTGTCTCCTGCATGGTCTTTAAATTGTCTTTTTGTGTTTCCGAAGTGTCTGTGGTATCCTGTGTAAGTGTATTTTTTGTCATTTCTGGTGTATAAATTTGTCTTTGTACTGTTGGGAGTCTGTTGTGGGTAGTGTTAGTTGGGGGATAGTTGGGCTGTTTTCTGTCAATTTTTTTCATTTCCCTCTCCTACTTTGCCTTCATTCTCCTCTGTACCCCTGTATTCCCTTTTTTGTGTGCAAGCATGTTGGGTAGGCCTCGTCTTGGCAGGATGGGAGAGGAGGAGCTAGGGGGATTTATTTGGCTGGTGTGCCACTTCCTACCCTTAATGATAGAAGCAGGTGGGCGTGTGAGACAGGGCTATCACACAGAAGCAAGGAGGCTCCGGTGGGAAAAGGTCCTGTACCATCTCAAGCGAATCTACAACACACTGCGCAACGACCACCAGCTGAAACACCGTTGGGTTGACCTGGTTGCCAGGGAGCAAGACCTGCTGGACCACCTGGGGATTGTGATTGGTGGCCCTGTTGGTGAGTACAATTCAGAGTAATGTGCACATTTAAATTCTCTGTATTGACAGTAGCAGATTTGTTCATATGCTGCAGGCAATGTTTTTGGACATGTGGAATGCAAGTTAAACATACAGTTGCCGTGAGTTATACAATAATTCCTACACATTACCGTCATTTGTCCAAGGGAGCCCTTCGGTGTCCTCCACAGCCATGACCACCAGCACCACCACTACCACCCAGGTGCCACCAACCTTAGCAGACACATTAGCAGGACCGTCAACCTCCACTGCTCCAGGACCTGTCACAGCACCACCTGCACCTCCTCCTACAGACATGGCACCAACAAGGGGACATACCTCTTCAACTGGCACCCAGACCACACCTGCTGCAGGCATTGACCCAGGAGATTTTCAGCGGATGCAACGGAACTTGGACAGTATGTTGAGGAAAATGACCAGGCTGCAGCAGGAGGTTGCACAAGTGAATAGGAGGGTGCGAGCCATAAAAAAGACCCTGCGGAGGGCGAACTTGTAAACAATATACCCTTAGCCATGATTCCCTCCCTCCTCTTTCCTGGTTCTTTTCATTAGTGGGTTTAGGGGGCTTAGTGTTAGGTTAGAATAGGCTGTTAGTTTAGTTAGTAGTAGTGGGTGGGGGGTATGATACTTTTAATATCTGTGTTTTATTATGTGTGTGGGTGGGGTGGTGGGGGATGATGTTGGGGTTAAGGTGTTTTAAAAAACAAAAAACTAAAAAAAACCCATAAAATATAAAAATACAAAAAAATATATATTTGTTTAGTATAAGATAGTATGTGTTTAGGTTAGTATATGTTGTCCTCCATGTGTCCCATCTTATAAGGGGGGTGTGGGGTTGATGTTTAGATAATTTTGTTAAATGTGATAAGTAGCTTAGGTTAGTTAGGGCTAGTTGTGAGTAATGTGTAGTTAGGATAGGTTAGGTTAGGTAAGGTGTTTCCCCTGCTTTTAGCTTCGGTTTTTACTGTTTAATAAATATTTAGGTAACCCTTTACAGTATGTGTCACATGCTTGGGGATCAGGGCCTTGGCATGAGTGAACAGTGTCTCTTTAGAATTAGCTTTTGTGTCCCATCCTGCAACCAAATCCCAAATGAGCTGTTACATTGGCAGCTACACCAAAGCTACTTTGCTAAGATTCTGCTATCCATTGCACCCACCACTCAAGGTTACTATGGATCCCAAAGTGTTGTTAATTTTTGATGTATGTTTTCAATGTCACATACTTTGCTACCAGAATTGGTATTGAGGACACTGTGTTAAGTCTGCCTGCAGCCTGATGTCCAAGCGAATCCTTATAAGGTGAGTGGTAGTATGCTCTCATGTAGTATGGTATACATAACTCACAGCTATCATTTGTTACAATGTTCAGCCCGGTTACACATTTGTATGTAAACTCATACACATCCATTCATGCAGTATGGTGTGTGTTAGCTAAAATTTGGGTCAAATGTCACATACGTAAGTTTTGGCTTGAAGAAAAAGTTGAAGGCAATAATTTGTGGCTTAGACATCCCTTGAGGAAGCGTTATTCTGTCCAACACAGCATTATGGTGTATAGTTTCTATTTTCCTCAGAATTAAGCCTCAGGGAGGGCAGATGATGGTACAATCCAGACCACTGTGCATAGTTATCAGCCAACATTCTTTCAGGTCAGGTGTATTGACAATCTATAATCATTGACCTGAGGTAAACATCACTGATCTCCCTCACGGTTGATGTGTCACATTACACAGAGACAAAGTTGTTGTGTAAGTGCTGTTTATTTTAAAGTGCTGTAGTGCTATATGTACATTGTCCATGATTGTGAGTCCATTAGTGTGACACCTTCCTTTGTGATCCTACACAAGTGCAAAAGGACATGTCATTGGACATGCTGGGATGACGTGTCAGACAGTGCAGAGGGACAGGATTTGCCAATGAGTTAGTGATAGACAATCACAGGGCAGGGTGACAAGATAATCAGTGGACTGAAGAACAGTGCTTGAGTACAGTTGTTGCAAGACTGGCATGTCACAAAGCACAAGACCTTGGCAATAGGTGGCCATGTGGCAGGGACTAGTGATACCAGGTACTCTTACGGGTAAAGATGATCTGTTCCACGTCTTTATCTTCTGATGTGTGTGTTGTCTCCTCTGCCCTTAGTGGTGGTGGTTGTGAAGGGGCAACACACACCTCAGTGTTTGAAGACGTGGAGTCAGACATCCCCGTAGCTGCCAACTGTGGGGCTATGAAGGGCAGTACTGCAGCAAGGAAGAACTGCTGGTTCTTAAGTATAGCAGCCACATCACTGCGGTAGGCAGCCAGGTCGGCCCTGAGGGGTTCAATATTGCATTTGTGCACGCATTGACAGGATTGTTGTTGTAGGTGTTGTGTCAACTCTCTTACAGCTGTGCTGATTTCCTTCAACCTTTTTTCAAGTTCCTGCAAAATTGATGTTCGCCCTTGCATGCCTGCTGCCTGTTCTGCAGTTGACATCATGCACAAACGCACCTCCTCTAGGCTGGCTGACATATTTTGCATTCCCACCCGAACCTCCTTGGCCAGCTCCTGCTGTACTCCAACTACAGTTCTCTTAAAGCTGGTGCCAGTGTCGTCAGAGTCCTCAGCTGTGTTGGAGCTTGCAGGTCCTACAATTGTCCTCTGTGATGGCTGCTAGTTCTGTGCTCCTCCTTGTGACTGAAGGTGGGGTCTGGAGGGTCCCAAGGACATCCTGGAGGGTCTGCTGGCTGATGTTTGTCAGCTCGTCATCCATGTCATCAGGGTAGTCCTGGACAGGCACATCCGCAGGAGAGCCATTGTCCTCTGCAATGAGATATGGTACAATTAGTGTGTCTGTGTTGTGGAATTTGTAATGTGACGTGCCTGCCTTCCTATTAGTTTCACATTGTGATCTTGGTTCCTGTTCATTGTTCCTGTCTTTCATATTAACATTCTCCCAGGCCTATGTCCCACCTGCATGTCACATGTATTGTGGTCAGTTTGTGGACTTGTCAGCATCACATCCTCTAGGTGTTGGTTCTGGCCTATTTGTGAAGTTCCACCTTCTTGTCCGACTCAACCCTCCATCTACTTCCATTCTCATAGTGAGGCCTTTCACTGGCCGTGGGTGTTCTGATGGCACTTGCACCACACTTAACATTCTGGAACTGACCCAGTCTCTGATACTTCACATCCACCAATATGTTGCTGAGACATAGCATATACTATGTATTGCATTGGCATGGCACAATACGGGGGTCAGCATTGGTAGTGTGTACTGCTGATGTTGGGAAATGCGTGCTCCATTGGATTGCACAGATGGTCCTAGCAGAGTTCCATTTCCTCCTCTGACTGTGCGGGTGTATTTCTGTAGCCAGTTACATATGTCCTCCCCCTCAATGCTGTTGTCTGAGCAGTATGACATTTGGGATGTTGCATGGTGTCATTGAAGCTATTGTGACCCAGGCATAGGGTGGACCCTGACATATGCAGCATGGGTATGACATTAGTGCTGTGTACCTCATAATGTTTATGACAATGGCTGATGTTTGTAGCACCTATGGACAATCACCTTTGACAGGATTGGAACATTTGTATTGATTTCAGGGGATTGATAACATTGTCATCCTGAACCCTCTAATTTGGGTGTGTTTGGGACGTTACTGCCATTAGCTACTTGACCTGCACACACAGCAGAGGTGGTAGTGGCAACTGTTAAACTCCACTTGCAGATGTGGCCTGAGATTGTTAATTGGGCCCTAGTTCATGTAGGGAGAATACTGGCTGATGTGTGACAGCATGCCAGTTTTACATTGTACCCTACCCTCCTGGCCTGGCTTTACCTTTCCGACATCCTTGGCATGATAGCTTACCCCCATGCAAATGTTGTTGGTGTAGTGTAGTACTGTGCCCAAGGTTTCCTCTGAACGGGCCATGCCCCGTACCGTGCCCCTTTACCCATGCCACTCCCTGAATATCATGACTTACATGCATTGTGTAGTAGGTATGTCCCCCCCTGGTTGCAGTTCACATTTAGGCATTTTAGTTCCCCATGCCACTTACCCTGCATCTGTGTTGTCTCCTGGTAGTCTGCGCTGTCCTGTCCTTGAATCCCTGTGACGATCTCTTCAGGGATGACGGATGCCACCATCTCTTCCATGTGGTCCAGGGCCTACTGCGGTGCTGGACTCCCACCTCCAGTCTGCAGTGCTGCCTTCCTGTTCCTGGCCATCTTTTCCTTGGTCCTGCACTTGCAGGAATGCCAGCGTTTCTTGCACTCGATGACTGTTCTCCGTACTCTTGCCCCACTGTTTATCTTGTCAACAATTTGCTGCCAAATTGCCTCTCTCCTACTAATTGGAAATTTAGAGGTGACAAAAAGTTGGTGCTGGTGTTCCGTCTCCTCTTTCACCAGTATTTTGTGCTCATCTGCTCTGAACCAACACTTCCTTTTCTTCTTCTCCCTCTCCTGGGTATTGTGTGGGTTCTCCTGGCTGGTTCCTGGATATTTGTCATCTTCCTGGAGTCTCCCAAAGCTTCTGGGATCCATTTTGGCTCTCCTTTGCACATTTTGCTGTGTTTGTGCTGCTTTTTGATGCAATTGCGTCAAAAAACTGTGCCTATCCGGTTTGCGACGTCGTAAACCGGATCAAAGTCATTTTCTCTGCATTAACATCATTTTGCTTTACAACGTGATGCATTGATTTGAGTAAAAAAAATGACTCACACCAGTGGTTTGGGCTGCCGAGTGTCAAAGTATAAATTTGACGCCCAAGCGGCGTACAGAAATGGCGTTAGTTGGCATTAAAATCTTTGACGCAAAACTACGTTGGCGCAGTTTTGCATCAAAAATTATAAATATGGGCCTAAGAATCAAGAGATGTACAGACTAACCAGTAGGAGTACAAGACTTCGTATAACCATATGAACAGCACCAATCCTGATCGGTACCAGAGATTACACCATTCATAGATTGTATTGCTACAGGCCAACACAATTTAGAATGTTGTTGTTTGTCTGTGAATATCTGTGACATGTAGATGTGGAATTACTGTAGTCCAAATGGCATAGTATATCACAGCACTATTTGGTATAGCAAACACAAATGATCTCTACATGTCACTCCCTGATTCACGTCATCAGTCAGTGAATGAATCTTGAAACACTATTGAACAACAACAGGGAAATGTAAACTGGGCAACATGTAAGCACTAATGCAGATGGCACCAGTGATGTTTACACACTCATGTCACTTTTGGTGTTGTTCAGTCACTGCATAAAGAATTCACTGTATGCCATGTTACATGTAATAGGGCCACCATCACAAGAGAGACAGTAGTGAGGGAATATCACTCCTTACTCAAGGAAAACTAGTGGCCTGTATGGGTCAATTGTCACCCACAACATCAAAGGACATGAGGTGATTTATCATTTCACTCAGCCATATGTTTGCTCAAGACATTAATGCCCTCATTAAGACCCTGATGGTGGGTGATAAAGTGGTGGTAATACCGCAAAGAGGCCGGCGGTAACTACCACCAAGTTATGACTATGGCGGTGATATTTACGAAAGACAGCCAATGTACCACACCGAACGCCAGGGTGGAAATAAGAGTCTCTACGGTGGTAGCCGCCTACAGCCAGATGGTAGACAAAGTTCCACCCACCATATTAAGACCCTTCAATCCACCACCTTTTATGGGGTGGTACCGCTGCCATCAAAAGCCTGGTGGAAACAGAGCACAGAAGTCGAAGGACTCACCATTGGAGACACAGGGAAGAACCACGCCGCCATGGAACCCAAACTGCATGTTTTGGGATGATCTTCTATGTCATGCTCCACCCGATCACCAACGCCGGCGAAGACAATGACGGTGAGTACCCCCACCTAGCACACAAGGGAGGGGGGTGGAAAACGAGAGTGACACACACACGCGCACAACACACATCCCACACACACACACACCATACACACTAGCAAATGCACAAGAAAATCAATTTGTCCACAATAATCGGCATAATAATGCAAGGACAACAGGAATTGACTTCAGTGATTGTAATAAGATCAACATAAAAAATAATAAGTTGATGTGGCAATGCAACAGATATGTACAAATGTACAAAAAAGGGACACTGCCCAGTACATAGTTCACAGGCGCCACATGGCCACAGGGCAAAGTCCAAGGACCCACTCGATTCCTGCACCAATACGGAGAGAACAATGCAGGGGCATTAGTTGGTGAATAGGCAGGCACCTCAGGGGGGCACCTCAGCCTGATGCGGAAAACAAGACCACTGGTTCTGGAGGGGGCAACATGCCCTATGCTTGGTCCAGAGGAGTGCAAGGCCACAGTCCTTTGAGTGGGTGACTTGCCCACTGGTTCTGGAGGGGGCAACATGCCCTGTGCTTGGTCCTGGGTAGTGCACGGCCACAGTCTCTCGAGTGGGTGACTTGCCCACTTGTTCTGGAGTAGGCAACATGCCATATGCTTGGTCCTGGGGAGTGCAAGGCTACAGTCTCTTAAGTGGGTGAATACCCCACTGGTTCTGGTGGGGACAGGCCACACAGCAGCCCATGGAGGCCGGACTATATGGCATCCACCGGCAGTGACGGCTGCACTGTGGTGGTGGTTGTGGGAGGCTCCTGCTCAGCCCCTGCACCCTCTGATGGCTGCACTGTGGTGGTGGTTGTGGGATACTCCTGCTCAGCCCCTGCACCCTGTGATGGCTGCATTTGTGGTGGTGGTTGTGGGAGGCTCCTGCTCAGCCCCTGCACCCTCCGATGGCTGCACTGTGGTGATGGTTGTGGGAGGCTCCTGCTCAGCCCCTGCATCCTCCGATAGCTGCACTGTGGTGGTGGTTGTGGGAGGCCCCTGCTCAGTCCCTGCACTCTCTGATGGCTGCAATACCACGGCTGGTGGTGGGGGCTCTGTGACAGCTGCTGGTGCAGGCTTATTCCCCTTCTTTATGGCTGGTGCAGGCTCCTTCCCCTTCTTTGTGACAGGAGCAGGCTCCTTCCCCTTCTTTATGGCTGGTGCAGGTTCCTTCCTTCAGTATTTGTGGCCTGGAAACCTTTCCACCACAAGTAGGTGCTGCTAAAACTGGGCCTGTGGACTGTTTGGCTGAGGTGCTTGGCTGGGTCCTTGATACCCTGGCCATATGCTCAGACCCAGGGAGAGGGGTAGGGAAGAGGCCAATCTTGGAAAGGATACGCTCTTTAGGGACATTGGGGCAGAAAGAGGGAGAAGTGATGGGAGTGGCGTGTGAGTGAGTGGTTGTTGGATGTGTTTGTCTGCTGGATTTGGGTGCAGGTGCATGGATTGTATGTTGTTGAGAGGAGGATGGCTGTTGGGTGTCTGAGTGCTTGCGTTTGGGTACTTTAGGAGGGGGGACAGACACGGTGGGCAAGGACACAGGGGACATGTGCATGGATGTTGTGGAGGTGTCTGCCAGTGAAGTGTGTGTTCTGCTTGGTGTGGTGATGATGCTGGTAATGGATGATGTTGTAGTGCATGCAGGTGTGAGTGTGGACGTAACTGGGTGGGAGGTGGAGGAGGAGGAGAGGGAGACAGTGGAAATAGTGGATGTTGTGTCTGCCACTGGATGGTGTTTGTGTGAGTGCCGATGGGATAAAGTGTGGTGCTTGTGTTTGCCTGTGACACTCTTGGGTGTTGTCTTGTGTGCATGCTCGTCTGGCTGTGTGCTTGGGATGGTTTGGGGTTGAGGAGAATGGGACTGGGAAGTGGAAGTTGGGACGGATGAAACAGGAACAATAGCTGTCATCAGAGAGGAGACCAGAGCCTGAATCGATCTCTGTAGGGTGCCAATCCATCATGAATGCCCTCCAGGAATGCATTAGATTTCTGCAACTGGGCTGCCAGCCCCTGGATGGCATTCACAATGGTTGACTTCCCTACAGAGATGGATCTCAGGAGGTCAAAAGCCTCCTTACTCAAGTCAGCAGGGCTCACTGGGGCAGGGCCCGAGGTACCTGGGGCAAAGGAGATGCCCACCCTCCTGATTGAGCAGACACAGGCAACTCACTGAGGGGCTGCTGGGAGGGCAGTGCTGGTACGGGGGTGGCGGCTGTACCTGTAGCTGGGGTGGTCACAGAGGTGTCCGCCACCACCAGGGAGCTCCCATCAGAGGAGGTATCTGAGTCTGTGTTGTCCCCTCCAGTCTCCGCCATGGTGCTCCCCTCGCCCTCTGTCCCACTGGTGCCCTCAGCGTTGGTGGACTCTGCCTCCTGGGTCCTGTGGGATGCAGCTCCCTCTGTTGCTGGTGCCTCTGCTGCTATGCCAGATGATAACAATGCACATAAGAACAGGATGACAAAACAAGAAAGGGGAGTAGAGAGACAAAGGATACATTGGGTCACTGACTGCACCAATACCACTGTTGGCATACACAGCACCCTCACACACAGGGTACAGGCCTACACACTATGGCCCTCATTACGACCCTGGCGGTTTGTAACCGCCAGGGCCGCTGGACGCGGAGGCACCGCCGACAGGCCGGCGGTGCCCTGCAGGGCATTCTGACCGCGGCGGTTTGGCCGCAGTCAGAAAGGGGAAACTGGCGGTCTCCCGCCAGTTTCCCGCTGCCCCTTTGAATCCTCCAAGGCGGCGCAGCTCGCTGCGCCGCCGAGGGGATTCTGACACCCCCTACCGCCATCCTGTTCCTGGCGGTTCGCCCGCCAGGAACAGGATGGCGGTAGGGAGTGTCGCGGGGCCCCTGGGGGCCCCTGCAGTGCCCATGCCAATGGCATGGGCACTGCAGGGGCCCCCGTAAGAGCCACTGCACCCGTCGCACCTTCCCACTCCGCCGGCTCAATTCCAAGCCGGCGTCCTCGTGGGAAGGTTGTTTCCCGCTGGGCTGGCAGGCGGCCGCCCGCCCGCCCAGCGGGAAACTCAGAATGCCGGCCGCGGTCTTCAGACCGCGGTGCGGTATTCCTGCGGCGCAACTTTGGCGGGCGGCCTCCGCCGCCCGTCAAAGTTGTAATGAGGGCCTATGTATTGCACTACCAGTGATATTGCTAGCCACCAAGGCATTAGGAGAAACACACATCGCCAACTGCAGCACACCTGGGACCCACGCAGCCCTGACCAGTAGTGGATGCTAACAAGCAAGGTAGGCAGTATTTCCCCTTCAGACCCTTAGCCACCAGAGGACCTACGCTGCTATGTCTAGCCTGGCCTAGGGGTACCCACTGTCACACAACCACCACCCGGATTCCACACCCCCAGCTGTGAGCTTCAATGATGGCCACTGTACTCACCCCCTTGTGGCTGCTGTGATGCCCTCAAGCGCCCATCCAGCTCAGGACAGGCCAATGCCAGTATGTGGGCCATCAGGGGGGTAAGGGTCTGACGGGCACCCCTTCCTCATTGGGAGGCCATCCCCAGCTGGGCCTCCGCTGTCTTCCGTGCCCAGCGTCTCAGGTTCTCCCCCGGTTCCAACAGTGGGTGCTCTGCCTGCCATAGACCCCCAGGGTCCACACCTCCTTGGTGGTGGCAAGCCATATATCCTTCTTTTGAGGGGCACTGACATGCAGAGGTAATACAGACAGGAGAACACCATTAGAAAAACAGTCCAGCCAATAACACGAATGGCCCACCATACCCGTTTCCATCACCATCAGCTCACACATAGCCCAGCACACAATGTGTACGCAGCCAAGAGGACATCCACCCCTCCTTACACGATGCCTTCACACACAACTCCATGCATTCACGTCACATGCATCGTGCCCACAGTGAACTCACCTGTTGGTCTGGAGGCCCATACAGCAGTCCGTACTGGGGTAGGACCCCATCCACCAGGCTCTCCAACTCCTCAGAAGTGAAGGCTGGGGCCCTTTCCCCGGTTCCAGACACAGGTCACAGCAGCACATGCAGTATAGGTCCTCTCGTATGGAAGGTCAGGAAACAAGTGAGGAATATGATAGAATATTTCAGTCACATCCGCGGCGGTACATACTGTTACCGCCGGCGTAGATCACCATTGGCCACTGTACCCCAAAGGGCCCAATTATAACAATTGAGGAGTTGCCCGGTGATTCCCGACATCCTACTGCCACGGCACACAGTGTCTTCAGCATTACCTCACTTCCACCTATCCCTCCACGCAGGACAGGCAGACGCCATTTCAGGGGGGAACTGGCCTATGGATTCATGCTGTGTCACAGGATAAATAGGCACATACTTGACAAATTACACTGTCCTATGACATGTTTACAGATTGCAGACTACCGTTGTTGCTCCATTGTTCAGTTTGTGACAGCCTCCTCACTCTCTTGTCCCTTAGATACCTACCGCTGTGGATGAATAGGAGATGGAGACATACCCCTCTGTACAGACCCCTGGTGGACTTAGCTACACTGGAGGACAAGCACATTATCCTTACCTATAGACTGGATAGGACCACAATCTACCCCCTCTTGTGCAAGTGCTATCAGTTCTCCATTTCCTGGCAACTAGTTATTTCCAAGTGACAGTGGGCTTGGCAGCAGGAATGTCACAGCCAATGTTCTCAATAGTGCTGACAAGAGTGTTGTCTGCCCTGATAAACCACCTGTGCAGCTACATTGCATCCCCCCAGGTTGAGGATATGGCCACTGTGAAGGCCGGGTTTTATGCAATGGGACACATCCCCAATATAATTGGGGCGATTGACGGAACACATATTGCATTTGTCCCCGCCACCAGAATGAACAGGTGTTCAGGAATCGTAAATGTTTCCACTCCATGAATGTGCAGATGTGCTTGACGGACCAGTACATCTCCCACATCAATGATCGGTGCATGATGCCTTTGTCCTGAGGAATAGCAGCATCCCAAATGTGATGTCCCAACTACAGTTGCACAGGGTGTGGCTAATAGGTGAGCCCTGGTTCCCACCCAGTATATGTTGGTGTATGCCTATGGTGTTGGCCATATAGGATAGTGTGTGGCTAAATGTTGTCCCTCAATGTTTGCAGGTGACTCTGGTTACCCAAACCTATCATGGCTGCTGACCCCTGTGAGGAATGCTGGACAAGGGCAGGAGAGCGTTATAATGAGGTACATGGTCGAACCAGAAGGATCACTGAAAGGACCATTGGCCTCCTGAAGACCAGGTTCTGGTGC
The DNA here is from genome assembly GCF_031143425.1 of Pleurodeles waltl. NCBI lineage: Eukaryota > Metazoa > Chordata > Amphibia > Caudata > Salamandridae > Pleurodeles > Pleurodeles waltl. The sequence continues at coordinate 244,296,555 of NC_090438.1, forward strand.
CTTCATCTGACAGGTGGATCCCTGTGCTAATCACCCAAGAAAGTCTGCCAGATAGTCGTGGCATGCTGCATGTTGCACAACCAGGCCCTCAGACACCATGTACCTTTTCTGCAGGAGGAGGAGACTGGAGATGCCCCTGTGACAGCAGTGGACCCTGTGGACAGTGAGGATGAGGAGGCAGAGGATGAGGATGTGGATAACAGAACACCTGTGATCCGTCAGTACTTCCAATGACACACAGGTGAGACAGTACAACTTTACATTTCAATGACTTTGGTTGTATTCTGTGAGGCATTGGCATGCTGGTATTTACCACTTCTATGCCCACTAACTGTTCACTCTGGCTATGAATTTTGCAGATATTGGTGATTTGACAAATATCCCTGGTGTGATTACAACAACCAGCTACAGGTCATTGGTTCTATGCTCATTCTACGTACAGTTAATTTGCAATGGTTGTACCTGTTTCAATTATTACATATTTGAAATACGTGATATACTTGAAATCAATTTATATCAAAGGGTGTTTATTGAAGTACTAATATATAGAGGGGAAAGTGCAATGGGATGGGGTGATGATGGAGGAAAGTCTAGGGTATTGTTCCAGTCTGTTTGAAGCACAGGTGCATTCTCCAAGGGGACATAGGAAGGGGAGCAATGGCAGTTCAAGGTGGACAGGGTGACTGAGTGGGACACAAGGGGGACAATCAGGAGAGTCTCATTTCCTGGTGGGGGTCTTAGCAAGTGTCTCTGGTTTCTGTCTGGATCACAGGGAACGTTTGTGGGGTGGTTCACCTTCTACAGGGGGAGGACTGCTGTGGCCTGTGGGTCCTGTGGCGGGGTCTCCTGGCCACTAGTGGCAGCGGAAGTGGAATGCTGTTCAGATGACTGGCTAGTGGCTGGGGTCCGCTGGTGTGACACTGCCTCCCTCATAATGTTGGCCATGTCTGACAGCACCCCTGCTATGGAGATCAGGGTGTTGTTGATAGCCTACAAGTCCTCCCTGATCCCCTGATACTGTCCTCCCCCTGGCGCACAGCAATCCTCCCAGTTTCCCTGTTGGCCTGTGCCTCTGTCCCCTGAACGGTGTGCCACTGACCCCAGGTCCCTGATTGTCTTGGGGGTGAGGTGTGTCCTGGGGTTCCTGTAGAGGTGGGCACACTGCTGATTGATGTGTCCTGGGGACAGAGGTTTGGGTATGCTGGGTGGGTGCTGTGTGTTGTTTCCTGGGGGGGGAGGCTGTGTGGTGGTCTGTGACTGGGCTTGGGTAGATTGTCCAGATCCTGATGACCAGAGTTACTGTCATCACTGTGGGTCTCTTCTGAGGGGGACTGGATAGTGCTGGCACCCAATGATGTATTATGCTTCATGTGTATGTCATATTGTACATCCCTGGCTTCCCCTCTATGGTTGGTGTTGCCCTGCCAGCTTTTATTTGTGTATGTTGGTGTATGGTGGGATTGTTAGTTTCCCTATGCTGTGCATGCTTTAGTGATGAGTGTCCATGCAGGACTATGAGAGGTATCCATGCATTGGTACAGCATGCAGGGCTTGGCATTGGGATTAGTGAGATGTGATGGTGGAGTGTGTGGAATGGAGTGGAGTGATGGGAGTGAGGCTGATAGTATGTGATGGCATACAGGTATGGGGGGTTATAATTGTTGAAATTTGACTTACCAGAGTCCAGTCCTCCTCAGACTCCAGCCAGGCCCTCAGGATGCAGTATTGGCAAAACTTTCTCCTCCCATGCTGTGAGTTGTGGGGGAGGAGGTGAGGGTTCACCACCAGTTCGCTGGGAAGCGAGCCGGTGTCTTGCTGCTATGAAATGTACCTTCCCCCGTAGGTCGTTCCACCTCTTCCTGATCTCGTCCTTTGTTCTTCGGTGCTGTCCCAGGGTGTTGACCATGTCCACGATTCTCAGCCATAGCTCCTTCCTCCTGGCTATTGATATTTGCTGTACCTGTGCTCCAAACAGCTGTGCTCTACTGTGACGATTTCCTTCACCATGATCCTTAACTCCTCCTCAGTGAAACAGGGGTGCCTTTGTGGTGCATGGGTGTTATTTGATGTGTGTTGGTGAGGGTTTGTTGGGTAATGTGTTGGGGTGTGTGAAGTGGGGTGCATGAGGGATGTATGGGTGTATGTGGTGTGTGTGTCTAGTTGTTGCAGTGGTCTTGGTGTCAGTCTCATGCCAATGATTTTTATTCGTAAGGGATTGTGGCCAATGTGGGTGTGTGTTTTATAGTTGTGTGGGTGTGTGGGTGTGGTGTGTGCATGGGTTTCAGGTGTGTGTTGTTTGAATTGTCCAATGTGGTGTTGTTTTGTATATGGGTGTCCATTGTGAAGGTGGCGGTATGTACCGCCAGTGGTTTACCACCGTTAAATGTCCGCCATGGTGATTCGTAGGTCATAATGTGATGGGCGTTGTTCTGTTGATGTAACGGTGTGGGTTTTGATACCGCCAGTTTATCACTGACCTTTTGTCTGGCAGATTTGTGTATGTGGCTGTATTCTGTCGGATTGGTGTGTGTGTGTCATAATATGGTGAACGGATATCCGCTGCCACAGCGGTAAGTTGTCAGCCGTCAGCGTGACGGTAAGCTGGATTAGAGTCATAATGAGGGCCTAAATTGGTAGTGGACTGGACGCCATTGTGTTTCTGGTCATAAAGACAGTAGGCACAGTGCATCAGTTTACACCTATTACTAGACCCACAGAAACAGTAACTCTTCTTGTGCATCAGACATGGGATACCACCAAAATTAATGGGGAAATGTCTGCCTGTAACACTCAAAGTTGGCAATGTAACCTGTATGACTCTGACCATGACTCACTCCCTAGTTGCTACTGTTGGCCCCTCAACTGTCCATCAGGCTCTGGGTAGGCCACTGCCAGTATGCGGGCCATTAGGGCGTCAGGGTCTGGCACATGCCTTGTCAACTTTGGGAGCACATCTTCAGCTGGACCTATGTGATCTTCTGGATCTAGCTTCTCAGGTCCTCCCACCTCTTCTGGCATTGGACACTACACCAGTGATAGAACCCCAATGTCCACTCCTTCTGGGGGGTGGCTTTCTAAATGGTTTACTTCTAATGGGTGTTGACCTGTATGGATACAATAGATGAATACACAGATTATATCTGCAAGTTATTAGATATCTTTTTGGTTGAACCACATTTTATTTACTTTTAGCACAAGCCTAGTTCAATAAGCAGTACACTAGAAGTGTAGTTTTTACATGCTGAGCAGTACAAAAAATACACAACTTTGGAATCAACTGCTGGCTATCCTTGTCCTACACTGACTAAGCCGGGCCACTAACATCATGTAGCTCAGGGCCTTCTTACTTGTACTGTGATGTGAACTTCTATGAAACACAACACACCATTGTGACCTTTTGAAGAGTAAACCAATTTTGCATGATTGGAAAGGCCTATTGAGTCAATGCATATGGTTAATGCAACCTGGTACCATAGTATAAACTACACTACATCCTAAGGCTAGGTCACAAAGAAAGGGCTGACGTGTGTCACTGAGAGCTTTCACTCTAGGGATGTGTGAACATTTGGACTACCTAATGGAATATTATAGTTCATCTGAGTTTGTGTGGTATGCCTTACCATCACTGGACATACCTTTTGCCTTATGTTGCACTTTTACAGGGGTGATATCAACATACCATTGTACTCATTGTTTTTTTTTTATTTTCATGTAACTAAGCTGGTGAGTCACATATCAGATTCCCTTCAGAAGTAACCAACTAACTGCACTGCTGTTGAGCCACTCACATGTGCAGTAGACCTGTACTCATGGAAAAGTGACAACAATCCAGTGGGAGTAAGGGGCCTGTCATAAGTAAATTACACAAATTTACTATTTGGTCAATGGAAAGAAGTAGCAGGCCAGAGGGGTTACCTCATTCACCATTCCAAAAGTGGTCCATGTAGAAGTAATCAGGGCCACTATTGGTTCAGAAAACACATTTTGGGAACATCAGCATCGATTGTATAGCCATAGTAACTCTGCACCAGCCTGGGCCACGGCACACAAAGGACAAAACTCATTAGCAGGCTTTTCTCTCTGCAGACTGGGCACACTGTTCCCACATGAACATCAAATTCCCACCACTTCTAAACATAAAAGTACATATTGTAGCCATATGAATCTCCCAAGTATAAGCAGGACTCACTTTGGGTCTCAGGGGCACATTGTAGCCTATGGAAATGAATGTATGTTGGAACAATGCATGCTGGAACAACGCATGCCTGAACAACGAGGTCAGAACAACGACCAAGTTGTTACCACTAATACCTTTACCACGAATGCCTTAACGATTTTTCGTTGTAAAAGCATTCCTGGTAAAGGCATTAGTGATAGGAATCCATGGTTCCAGCATGCGTCCTCCCTGGCCCCCCACACCCACCCCTAAAAATTACCGCGACCCCCCCACCCTCTCCCCTAAAACCACACCAATCCCCATCCTTGCCCCTAAAACTACCCCAACCCCCACCTCGTCCCTAAAATTACTGCAACTCCCACCCTACCCCCAAAACCTAAAACAACCCCAACCCCCACCCCATCCCTGAAACCTAAAGTACAACTACCCCCACCCCTAAAACCTAAAACCACTCCACCCCTAAAACTACCCGAGCCCCCCACCCTGCCCCTAAAAGCTAAACCCACCAACCCCCTCACCCCGCCCCTAAAATTACCTGACCCCCCAACCCAACCCACCCCAAAACCTAAACTACCCCAACCCCCACCCCTAAAACAACCCCAACACCCCTCCCCTAAAACTACTCCAAGCCCCCCACTCCACCCCTAAAACCTAAAACCCCCCAAGCCCCCCACCCGCCCCTAAAATTACCCGACCCCCCAACCTACCCCTAAAACCTAAAACCACCCCAACCCCCACCCCTAAAATTACCGCAACCCCTCACCCCACCCCTAAAAACTAAAACCACCCCAACCCCCACCCCTAAAACCTAAACTACCCCAATCCCCCACCCCACCCCTAAAAACCTAAACCACCCCGACCCCCAACCCCCAAATACAAAAAATACCCAACCCCCACCCCGCCCCTAAAACTAAAAATACCCCTCCCCAAACCTAACCCGCCCGACCCCCCACCCCTAAAACTAAAAATACCCAACCCCCCACCCTCGCCCCTAAAGCTAAAAATACTCCTATAAAACCTCCCTCCCCTGCCCTAAACCTAAACCGCCCGACGCCCCCTCCCCTAGAGCTAAAACCCTAACCCCCCACCCCGCCCCTAAAACTAAAAATACCCCAACCCCCCACCCCTAAAACTAAAACCCCCGGACCCTCCACCACCGCCCCTAAAACTAAAACCCCCGGACCCCCAACCCCACACCCTAAAACAAAAAATACCCCGAACCCTCACCCTGCACCTAAACCGCCCTGACGCCCCCTCCCCTAAAACTAAAACCCCAACCCCCACCCCGCCCCTAAAACAAAAAATACCCCGCCCCACTTACCTGACTCGTCGCACCGTCCTCCTCAGCCGACTCCCTTATTTTGTGCCTTAACCACACATGTGCGTTGTTCAGCACATGCGTGGTTAAGGCACAAAACAACAAAGTCGTGGGTAACGAAAGTGTTGTTACACTTTCGTTGCCCACGACTTCGTTGTTCTGGAATCGGCATTCAGGGCGTTTCCCTATGGAAATGGATAGGATGGAGTAAAAAATGTTGGTAAGATAGGTATCTGACACTCCGGTAAGCCATAGAACTGGCCAAACAGGGGAAGGACCTGGTCAACTAGTTTCTCCAGCTCTTCTTGAGAGAAGACAGGGCCCCCTCAACTGCTTGGCCTGGCATGATTGCTCCTAGAGGAGGCAGACAGCAACTAAAGTGGAGAAGGTGTTGATCGCAGCAGTGTCTGGAGGCATGTGAGTTATTTTTCAAACCATGGCATACATGTATGCCACTTACGCGGTCATCAGCATAGAGGGACACAGCCATTGGCCATCTACCATCACAATAAACAACGTTAGCCCATGGCTGTGTCTGTTGTGAATGAAACCACCCACTGTGTGGTCAAATTTTGCTGGTAGTGACTGGTTCTTAATGTCCAATTTGTGAGGTTTGACTGGTGTGCCTTGACTGAATTACTATATGTGTATATTTTGTGAATGAGCATTGGTGAATATAAGATGTGACCTAACCATTGTGTTGTATTTTGTCACTATAAGATGCCTGAGCATGACAAGGCCGTTTGGTTTTGAGTTTGCTTGTTTTCTCACTTTTTAACATGCTATATTTATACTAATAAAAGTCAATCCATTTGGAAATTACGTGTAGATTTCATTGTCTCTGTATATGTATAATAAATAGTTTCATTTTGTTGGTAAGGGACATTTGTTCTTTTCAAATACAAATAGTGAGTTCAGGTACCCTCCATGTAAGTGGTTGGAACTACAGTACTGGAGACTGTTAAGTGCATCACAACCAATCCAAATGAGGCCTGACATGTTTACATATTAACGATTCCATTGCCATTTGATTTCCATGACACAAATCCTCTGTGTAGTGCATTACTGTGCATGAAGGCAAAATGTGTATGGTGGACTGTACACCGCAGTGGAGGTTTCACCTTAAATATCCAACATTAACATTATTTGTGCAAGTAATACTTTACGGAATGTACATTTTTAACTTTTATATTATAGACACATGTTAAGGGCACAATGGGGATTATTGGTGAATGTTGGACTACATACAATTAACATATAGATAATGTATTTTGTTGTCTGAACCCGTTATCTGTTGTCACATTACTTTTGGGTGACTCTTCAAATATACTACTGTGGCTATTGAGGCCAATGTTAATAACTGTTTTCAATTCACACATAGGTACCCTGGGAGAGGAAGGAGCTGATGTGTCAAGATCTTGTTGAAAACTTCTTATCAATAATGTAAGTATGTTGTGAGATGTCATGTGTTAGAAATTGAGTTTTTGGTTGGCAGTCAGGTTACCCTCTGTCCAAGCAAGAACCCTCACTCTAGTCAGGGTAAGTCACACACAATCCAAAATTAGCCTGTGCCCACCCTCTGGTAGCTTGGCACGAGCAGTCAGGCTTAACTTAGAAGGCAATGTGTAAAGCATTTGTGCAATAAATAATACAATACCATAATATAGCACCACAAAAATACACCACACAGTGTTTAGAAAAATTTATAATATTTATCTGGGTATTTGCAGGTCAAAACGATCAAAGATGCAATATGAATTTGTAAAGATATCACTAAAAGTGATATGAAGTGTATTAAGTCTTTAAAAAGCAAACAAAGTCTCTTTCAAGCACAAAGTGCCTGGTTTGGAGTGGAAAATCTCCGCAAAGGGCCGCAGAAGAAGAGATACGTGGAAAAAATGGTGTGTGCGTTGATTTATCTTCTGCACACATGGACTTGCGTCATTATTTTTTATGCGGGGAAGTCGTGCGTCGTTTCCCGGCGCGCAGACAGTCTCTTTCTGTGGGTCGCAGGATTACCAGATGTCCCGGAGTCTGTGCGTGACTTCTTCGGCTTGTTTTCCGGCTGCGCGTCGTTCCGCGAGGCTGTGCGTCGAAGTTTTGATCTCACGGCAGGCGTTGCGCCGGTTTCCCCTCTGGAAGTCGGGCAGCGTTGTCCTTTCGAAGCCATGCGTCGAAGTTCCGGTCGCCCGAAGGTGTTGCATCGATCAGCATCGGTGTGCGGCATTTTTCTCGCCGCGAAGCAAGCTGTGCGTCGAAATTTTTGGCGCACGAAGAGTCCAAATGAAAAAGAGAAGTCTTTTTGGTCCTGAGACTTCAGGGAACAGGAGGCAGGCTCTATCCAAGCACTTGGAGAGCACTTTTACAGCCAGACAAGAGTTCAGCAAGGCAGCAGGGCAACAGCAAGGCAGCAGTCCTTTGTAGAAAGCAGTCAGGTGAGTCCTTTAGGCAGCCAGGCAGTTCTTCTTGGCAGGATGCAGGTTCTGGTTCAGGTTTCTTCTCCAGAAAGTGTCTGATGAGGTAGGGCAGAGGCCCTGTTTTATACTAAATTGTGCCTTTGAAGTGGGGGCGACTTCAAAGAGTGGCTAAGAAATGCACCAGGTCCCCTTTCAACTTTCAACTTTCAACTTTAACTTTATTTCGGTAAGTAAAAAACATACCATAGAAGTACAATACACATCAAGGAAAAGGAAGACTTATTTAGAGCAAAAGGATACTAAAGATAAAAACACAATGAATTTTTTAAGAAGCGAACAAGATAAGTGACCAGATGAACACCTCTTAATATAAAAAAGGTCCACTCAACAAAAAACTGGTTCCATAAATCAGTGAATAATTAATAATATAATGGACCCATATCTATGTCCTATAGAGTAATAACTAAAGTCGCACATTCAACTGAATAAATATACATAAATAAATATAAAAATTAACTCCCCAGTCTTACTCCTTGAGATTACTAAACTCAACCGTAAAAATAATTCAATTTTTTTTTCCCACTGATAAAACTATCTAGACGGATGAATCACACATTTAAAAATTCACACAGCATAAAATAAGGGACCGGTTCCATAGGTTAATAAATAATCAATAATATAATAAACCAATGACTATATCCTATAAAACTGAAACTACAATCATGCATCCAGATTTAATAAATATGCATAAATAAAACTAAAGGTTAACTACCCAGTCTTTTTCCTTAAAACTGCTAATCTCAACCGCCAGATTGACTCGAGGAATTTTGCCACTGGTAAAACTATCTGAACGGACGGGTCGCATCTTAAAATTCTCTCAGCATGAACACTAGAACTAACCCCTATCCGTTTGCAAAGCGGGATGAGCCAAAGTGCTCTTTGTTTGTGATACGCAGGACAATGGAAAAAAACATGTAGACCAGTCTCTTCACTTTTGCAGCCCATCGGGCATAATTTTGATCTGTTAATTGAGCTGGACCATTTTTACGTTAAGCAGCACAAAGGGAGAGACCCACTTCTGAACCTAATAAAAAGGGCACGAGCAAATGGAGATAACGCTGCATCCATAAAAGGCTCAAATTCATAATGACATTTGACAGATAAGAAATTGACATAGACAATGGGATAGAACTAGCAAATTGGCCAACCTGAACGTTATTCCAAAAAGCATCCTTTAACAGCTGTGCAGCGTTTTTAGGAATAGAGATGGGATCCTGCCAATAGGACCCTAAGCCGAGCTGGGTAAAAGATTGTTTGACAAAGGCACACCATTTGATTTTCATAATAGAATCACGGCCCACCAAATTAAGAAGCCCACAACGAAAAGGAATTAGGGCATCTGTTGTCCATAACCGAATCCAAAACAACAGAGGCCTTAAAGCAGCAATCTGCGAGATTGAGAAGAGGTTTAGATCCAGTCGAATAGGCAAAGATGGAGTGCTCGATGGGATCTTTAGCAACATTTTTAGAAACTGGTTTTCTGCCCTTGCCAAATTCGCCAATTTACAATGGCCCCAGAGTTCGGCGCCATATAAGGCGCCTCCCCTAGCTTGAGATTTATATATTTCAAGGGCAGGAGACATTGCAAATTTGGGGGATCTGGAGGCAAATCTAACAATGCCACTCGCCCTCTGCTTCAGGCATAATAAATATTTTTGGCGTTGAGCATGCCAGAGATGTGAATCTTCCACTTTGATGCCTAAATAATCAAAGGTGCCCACCCTTTCCAAGGGAACACCTTCTAAATATACAGGCCTTTTCATTTTATGCCTAATGTCCCCAAAGACTATGTATTTTGTTTTTGCTGAATTAATTGATAACCCATGGTCAGTACAAAACTCCAAAAATCTGGAGAGCAATCTAGAAAGGCCCATAGCAGTACGTGATAGTAATAAAGTATCGTCTGCAAACAAAAGGCAAGGGAGCTTCTGCCCGCCCAAGTTAGGGGCATCGCTTTGGCAATACAAGAGGTATGGCAAACAAGCATTAAGAAACAAAAGAAACAAAGTGGCACCAAAACGCACCCTTGCCTCACACCCCGTGCAGTTGGAAAAGCTGGAGTCAGGTCACCAGCGACACCCCAGCGGACTTTAGCACAGTTGTCAGAATAAAGATCCTTGATGATATTAATCATGGAACCCGGAACACCAGTAGTGCCAAGGACCTCCCAGAGCTTGGCACGCGGGACAAGGTCAAACGCAGATTTCAAATCAACAAAGGCCACAAATAAGTGGCCTTTGTCTGCGTCTATGATCTTCCACTTGATGGTGGTAAATCGGAAGATCTGATCAATAGTACTGACCTTGTCCTTAAAGCCCACCTGAAGATGACTTAAGACCTGGTTTTTCGTTATCCAGTGTTTTAGTCTAGTTAACAACTGGTACGAAAAGATTTTCTGTAAGTTATCAAGTAAATTAATAGGTCTATAATTCCCAGGGGAACTCTTGTCTCCTTTTTTATGAACGGGGACAATAATTGCCACCTTCCACGAGACCGGATAAGATCGAGTTGCCATTGCAGTGTTCGATACCCTATTGATATACCGGGTCCATACAAATAGATCTGATTTGTACAGATCCAAAGGAATACCATCTTGGCCAGGGGCCCTGCCAGATCTTTGAGCGCAAATTGCCAACTCTGTTTCTTTTAAGGTAAAGGGCGGCATTTCAGGCTGGCACAGTGCAAAATCTATGAGAGTGTCGTCAAAATCCGACTGAGAGCCATACAGATCCCCGAAATAGGAGAACCAGGTTCCTGGATCAATATGACATTCAGGAGTAGATGACAGGGCAGAATCACTACGCGAAACCAAGGTCCAAAAGAGCTTGACATCGCGAGCACTAGCAGCCTCCCATAAGTGATCCTCATATTTGAGTTTCGATAACTTGCAAGTAGACGCGTAGTTCCTACTCGCATGTCTAATTGCATCCCGGTTTTTTAACTTTAAGGCTTCAGATAAAAGATGCTTGGCCGCCCGGCATTTTTTGTCAAACTATTTACATTTAGGTGTAGAAGATTTTAATTGAGTTTTAAAAGGCTTGGTAAAAAGCTCCTTGAGTTCCACAAAAAAAGCTGCATGGGAAGACATAATTTCTGAAGGAGTTAATACAATGGAGTCCTCAAAAAGCTGTTGACAGGACACCATAGCGCCAAGCTTGTTATTTAACAAGTTAGATTCCAGAAACGAGGGCCACTTTACAGCACGCCTATTAGCGGACAGTTCCAGCAAATGATTGCATTCAACCAAAACAGTGGGCAGATCAGACACTGTAACTAGGGCTGTCTTATATGCAATTTGCAAGGGGGGCATGGTCACTAGTACGGGGAAGACCCACCTCTACATTAATTATGAAATGCCAAACTCGCAAATCTAGAATAACATAATCCAAGAAACTGCTATAGTGGCCTCTGAAAAAGGTGGGCCTAGCAGGATTATCGTTTGGAAATCGGCCATTTCCAAAACGAAGACCGTATGTAAGTGCAAGGTCTATTATCTGAGACGCCCTAGGGGAGGGAATAAGTGGCATAGGTTGAGATGGAAGCAGGGGAACATTCCACACTTCATCTTCAGCCTGAGTGGACTCAACAAAAGCTGAGCCAAGTTCAATTTGGACATTGAGATCACCTGCGATGATGATATGATATTTAGAATAAAATTCAGATAAAAGATTGTGCAAAAGATTGATAGTGTCAGACTGTTGATTAGAAGGGCCTGGTCGGTTATAAATATTGATACATAAAACAGGGATACCAGATCTTGGCTGTATTGCTATAGCTAAAATGTCACAAGAGTCAACAGCAATTTCCTTTACCTTACCCATCTCCGACAGCTTGACCGAGGTACATAGGCCCCCAACCGCCCTACCCCTAGAGGATTGAATTGCCTTTTTTGTAAACGAACAGTAACCTTGCCTGTACACACCATCTGTTGCCCAAGTTTCCTAAAACATGCAGATGGAATAAGATTCAACGTAAGCCCCCCACTCTGAATCAACCAATTTGCTCTTGATACCTGATACGTTCCAGGACAATAAATTCCCTGAAAGAGATGGGCTGCTACAAATAAACGTACCAGAATCAACTTCCGGAACTGAAATAGGAATTGCTGTAGGAATACAGAATGAAGCACTTAAAATGGCACCACCTCGGTTAATTGAAGATCTTTGAGGAAGCTCATATTGAACACTAGATTTACAAGATTTAGGGGAGTGTAGTCAATCCACGTCAGATGTGTCCCCTAGAGGAACGGGATCTCGAGTATCAGCACCTTTAGGCATGTGAATCGAAGCAGCCCCATCAACAGGAAAAGGCAGCAGACCAGACATAGCAGCAGAAACTGGAACGTTACAGGGATTTTTCTTGGGCCTAAAAGAGTGGGCGGGCAAAATCTTATAGTCAGTAACAGGCAAGCGTTCTCTAAAATGTATATCCAAATCAGTTCTTAACACGTTGCGGGCTTCCATCTGCAAAAGTCCCCTAACAAGCTCAGAATTAGCAAGGGTAATTTTAATAGTGTCACGTCCACCCGGACAACTACGTACACGAGAAGCAAAAACAATATCAGAATGAATAATAGAGGCACAGCCCCTAGTGTGGCGGATCCAATATGACACCTTGTTGATAAGGGAGGAAGTATCTTCTCTGGTATGAGATGTGAGAGGAGGGACATTGCACAAATAAATACAGTTTGGATTAGGCACATGAGCGGAATGGGCCACTATTTGATCAGAGTTAGAGAAAGGAGATATTGAATGTACTGCCGACATGGCCAAATGTTTCCCATGAAATGGCTTGTTGGAGGGGCCCTTATTGAGATCCCCAAGTGACAAAGAAGTAACTGGCAAAGCAACCGGATCCAGAGGACAGGAAGATTGTACTGGCACTAAAATCGAAGTGGACTGAGAAGATGAGTCAAATTTTTTGAGTAGTTTGAGAACCTCAAACAATAGACCCTTCAACTCCCCAACTTCTCGTTTTAAACTGGAGACTATTGTTAGCCCATCTTCTCCTGGAGGGTCACAAAGAGTGATGAGAGGTGGAGGAATCAAGGGTAGTTTATCCCCCATGAAATCGGAACGGTCCAAAATGGAAAACCGATTAACACAAGGAATGCCACAAAGGATAGGATCAAGAAGAGTAGCGTCCAAATTATCCACTGAGCCAGGAGGAGATGGAGATTTAGACAAACACAGCTGCCTAGAAGAGGCAGGAGCTTGCACAGAAGTTTTCAAAAACTGGGCATCGGTAGAAATATTAGTGCCTGTAGTTAAAAAAGGAAGTAAGGTCCCTGGTTTCAGTCTCTTACAGGCGTTACCCTCCTTTTCTTTAAGAATAGATTCCATTTCCTCGATTAAGTCGTCGATTTCTCTGGAGACGCAGTTTGAGTGGACTTGCATTACTCTATTAAGTTTTAAACTTTTAGATTTAACCACTGCAGGATCAGGGCTGGTACGAGCCTTACGCTTCCCCATATTAAAAAAAAGGGAATAAAGCGAGGAGGGGAAACTCTCACTTAAACCCCTAGGAAGCACAAGGAAAGATTAAAAAACCAAGGGGTGTGGCCCAGCCCAGCCTCTTCCGGGCACTGACGGGCAAAGGACGGGCCCGCCCTTGGCCCGGGCTTTGCCCGGGCACGTCCCGCGCCGGTCCCGCAAAGCGGGCGAGCTGTCTAGTTTTTAAAGGGGTCTTGGCCCCACCCTCAGGCTTCCAGCAGCAGTCCTTCTTTGCGGCAACAGAACGCGCGACCCGCGAAGCGGGCGCGCTGTGTAGTTTTTAAAGGGGTCTTGGCCCCACCCTCAGGCTTCCAGCAGCAGTCCTTCTTTGCGACAATAGAACGTGCAACCCGCGAAGCGGGCGCGCTGTGTAGTTTTTAAAGGGGTCTTGGCCCCACCCTCAGGCTTCCAGCAGCAGTCCTTCTTTGCGACAATAGAACGTGCAACCCGCGAAGCGGGCGCACTGTGTAGTTTTTAAAGGGGTCTTGGCCCCACCCTCAGTCTTCCAGCAGCAGTCCTTCTTTGCAGCAACAGAACGCGGTCCCCTTTCAGTTCAAACCTGTCTGCCAGGGTCCCAGTAGGGTGTGTGGCAGTCCTTTGTGTGAGGGCAGGCCTTCCACCCTCCCAGCCCAGGAAGACCCATTCAAAATGCAGATGTATGCAAGTGAGGCTGAGTACCTTGTGTTTGGGGTGTGTCTGAGTGAATGCACAAGGAGCTGTCAACTAAACCTAGCCAGACGTGGATTGTAAGGCACAGAAAGATTTAAGTGCAAAGAAATGCTCACTTTCTAAAAGTGGCATTTCTAGAATAGTAATATTAAATCCGACTTCACCAGTCAGCAGGATTTTGTATTACCATTCTGGCCATACTAAATATGACCTTCCTGCTCCTTTCAGATCAGCAGCTGCCACTTCAACAATGTATGAGGGCAGCCCCAATGTTAGCCTATGAAGGTAGCAGGCCTCACAGTATTGTAAAAATGAATTTAGGAGTTTTACACTACCAGGACATATAAACTACACAGGTACATGTCCTGCCTTTTACCCACACAGCACCCTGCTCTGGGGGTTACCTAGGGCACACATTAGGGGTGACATATATGTAGAAAAAGTGGAGTTCTAGGCTTGGCAAGTACTTTTAAATGCCAAGTCGAAGTGGCAGTGAAACTGCACACACAGGCCTTGCAATGGCAGGCCTGAGACAAGGTTAAGGGGCTACTGAAGTGGGTGGCACAACCAGTGCTGCAGGCCCACTAGTAGCATTTAATCTACAGGCCCTAGGCACATATAGTGCACTCTACTAGGGACTTACAAGTAACTTAAATAGCCAATCATGGATAAACCAATCAATTGTACAATTTACACAGAGAGCATATGCACTTTAGCACTGGTTAGCAGTGGTAAAGTGCCCAGAAGTCAAAAGCCAACTACAACAGGTCAGAAAAAATAGGAGGAAGGAGGCAAAACGTTTGGGGATGACCCTGTAGTACCAGGTCGAACATCATGACTTTAGCTATTAAAGCAACTCTTGTTATGATGTGAGGAGTATGTTTAGGAAAAATGCTAGGAAGCTGAAGCTCTGGCAAAGTCTGGCAAAAGATGCTTATGGAGGAAGGTTTTGAGACATGCTCACCTTGTTAGTGTTGCTTGGTTCAGCTTAGCTTTTTGTCATGGTCTGTGTTCTCCAAGTTTAGCATGTGAATTGTGTCAGATGTATTGTTTCATAGCTAATCTCTTTGTTTGTTTTCTGTGACTTAGGTACCTTTACCATGGCATTTCACATGGAAATTTAAGAGCTGTGACAACAGCAGGCATATGATGCTATTGGGACATATGAAGTGGACATGGATTGTTCATGGGAATGTGTGTCACTGACTTTGGGTGTGCAAATCCTTTACCAAGAAAGATTGCACAGTGATAGGATGGAAGTTAAGAAGAATCCATTGGACATATTCCTAGTCGTGTGGTAGCCATAATGTATTGCATGTGTCAATATGTGATAAAACAATATGTTGTTGTAGGCCCAAATTATGTTAGTTTCCATTTACAGTGGCTAAGTATTCATTTTTTGTGATCTTTATGTAGCTGTTCATGTGTCTCATCATTGTAGGTCAAGGTGCTTGTGGCTTATCGCTGACATTTGTTTGTGACATTATACCAGACGCAGAAACACTGGATTGTAATGACCCTGTGATCAGATACTGTTGTGCTGTGATCTGTCAGAGTCTTTCCTTAAATGAAGGATTATTTTTGTGAGGTATGCGATATGGCTCCAGTTGATGACGTAGACCAATTGTATTTTTGCCTATTCTATAGCAAGATGTCTGATGTATCACCTCCTTCCATGTTGTTAAGGTCTGCATCTGTGAATGTGATCACTTACTCAGTAAAATTGAGTCATGTATGATTTGCTATATTTCTAACATCATGCGAGCCTAAGATTGGAACAATGGAATAAAGATTTTATAGGACAGGTCACTTGTATGTATGTGTTGGTGTGACATGGTTGTGATCCCTAGCTAATATTGCATACATGCAACTAATCCATGTTTACACAAGTAGCTTGTTTTTACCTTGTAATGTTCACATGGTATTACATTTTTACATTGCTAGATGTGAGATTTACTATAGCAGACAATGAGTTTGTGGCTTGTGAATGCATAAAAGTGGTAAACGCAAAGACATACTTTGTGTAAAAACAAACATAAATGAAAAGTGAAGTAGTCAGTCATGGTGAATGAAACTATAGTTGTAGATGCCAAATTATCAGAAATCCAAAGTCCAGAATACTACTCCTATCAGAATTAGCCCACAGAGTAAATGTGTGACCACAATGAAGAAAACTAAGGTTGAGGTCTCTTGCTGACGATGGTAGGTGTCTTGCCATCCTCACTCCTGGATTTTTGCATGGACATCCCCAGCTGCAAAGTCAGGGGGGTTTCGCTGCTGCAGAGGTAGGGGTGTCTGCAGGTGATTGTTCACCTGACTGGGCCTCTCTTTCTGTGGCAGCTGCAGATGTAGAGGGTCTGGATGTAGTTGTAACATAGGAAGAGGTAGATGGTGGTGGTAAAGCCCTGCTCAGGGTTGTATGTATGTCTATCAGCACCCCTATTAGGAAGCCCATTATGGAGTTACTGCCCTTCATCACCTGGTATAGGTCTCTCTGTAGCTGCTTCATCCAGGAGTTTGGTAAGTACCTGGCCCATCAGCGCCTTGGGACTCCTGATACATACCCAAGACTTGGCAGGTGGTTTCCTGGGTATGAGTAACCCCAATGGCCTCACTCTGCTGGCCCACACTAGCCCTATCATGAAAGCTACCACCACAAGCCTATGTCATTGGCCCAGGGTGACCTCTTCCACTGGGTCCGGGTTCCTCAGGGTTAGGACTGGTGATTCTCTTCTTAGAAACCAGGACAACAGGGGGCACAGCTAGTACTAACTGTACTAGGTACACAGGTTGGGAGAAAAGGTGTTAGCTTCAGTGTTATTGTATCTGGGGTGGGATCGACCTGTTGTGACATTGTGAACATTGTTATTGCTGGAAGTGTGGTATTTACATCCAAATGTTTTCTGTCACAATAAGTAGAGACCTAGGCAAAAAAACAAAATTAGTAGGGATAACTATTTTGATATATGTCTGTGGTATTGAACTTGTTAACAAAACACTTGGAGACATTGAAATCATGTACTAGAATTGAGCAACTCATTAGATGTACTGATATGTTGCATTTTAGATTAATGCATGAACATGACATCTCACAAATATTTAAGCCATCACAATGGAGACATAACGTGTATTTGACCATTCTAAGGTCTAGTTGTGTATGATACAGGCGGATACACAACTTGGTTGTATTTGTAGCATTAGTCATCGTGTAATCAGTGCAGAGTCAATGGGTCACCTGCCACTTCCAATCAGCTGTCTTAGCTTAATGCCTTACAATTATTTGATGTACACACGTGGCATGGTGTGACTCATACCATCAATAGTTTTAGTTGAGGAGACCAGGTCAACATCAAGCTAGGTAGGCAGACATGTCTCTGAGTAGTGCATTATATGTAGATTGCTCAGTCCGTGAGAAGTAAACATCAGTTGTAAGATGTCAGAAATGTAAAAATAGTCAAATTGAGTATTCAAATTTTCTGTTACAGAAACAGGACCTCACGGTAGCTGTAGTTATGTCACTTTCTACTTCCTAAAACACTAGACGAATGGTAAACTCCATGAGAAGTGAACATCAGTTGTAACATGTCAGACAAGTGTACATGGCCAAAATCAGAATCGCATCTTGGTTTCTGCTGCAGAAACAGGACCTCATAGTAGTTATAGTTGTGTCACCCTCTAGTTCCCAACATTTGACAAATGGCTAGTCTTACATACCTGTTGTCAAAATGCAGTTGGACTGGACTATACATTTACATATTGACACGTATCATAGTTCCTGGGATGATAATTTACTAGTAATAAACTTACAGAAACCATTCCAACATGTGGCATGTAATAGAGATTGAAACATGTGATCTTATATGCAACAATACACGTTGACATTGACAAGTAAACATCTCTGATACTTTGACTATTGCATGTTTGAAAAGTAGCTAAAGCTAAGATAAGAACGTGCAAGACTTTAAAGTGTTGTGAGAGTTAGTGAGGTGTAACTTTAGCAACACAAAAGGATGATGTACGTAGTGCTGAAACATTTTAAACACTCACCCCCAGTCACAGACCTGGGTTTAATCCATCGTTTCTTTGCTTACTATGCCACCCCAGTTTGGACTCAGCCATATGCAAATCAGTCCTGACCCTGCTCCGCATGAGAACAGTTCAACCTGAACTGCCGGGGCAGGTCTTCCCTGGACTGGAAACAAGCATCCTGGAACTAGTTTTGGGGTATCACCCCTCATCAGCCAGGCTAGCTTGAATCCAGTGGCACAATGAACAAGGGACCCACGTCTGGGAATACCCTGGCCACTTAGGGCAACTTGAGCAACACAAAAGGATGATGAACAGAGTGCTGACATGTTTCATACATTCATCTCAGTCACAGATCTGGGATTAATCCTTTGTTCTTTTGCTCACCATACCAATCCAGTTTAGACAAAGCCATACGCAAATCACTCTTGACACTGCTCCCCATGGGAACCATCCAGCCCGAACTGCGAGGCCAGGTCCTCCCTGGACTTGAAACAAGCATATTGGGATCGATTTTGGGATATCACCCCTCATCAGCCAGGCTGGCTTGATACCAATGGCACAGTCAGCAAGTGACCTACGTCTGGGCATACCCTCGCACTAAGGGTGGCTTTAGCAAAACAAAAGGATGATGGAAGGAGTGCTGAAACTTTTCAAACACTCGCCCCCGTCACAGATCTGAGTTTAATCCATTGTTCTTTTGCTCACTATGCCATCCCAGTTTCTACCCATCCATTTACAAATCAGCCTTGACTCTGCTCCCAATGGGAACAGCCCAGCCCGAACTGCCAGGCCAGGTCCTCCCTGGACCCGAAACAAGCATCCTGGGACTGGTTTATATATATATATATATATATATATATATATATATATATATATATATATATATATATGGACACACACAGATATATATACTATTGGAATGCGCTAACCGAGACCAGAGGGACTACCTATCCCAGACTGCTTTGTGGCTGCAGGAGGCGGCCATCACGTGCATCACCTGCTCCCACTTGCCATTTCCAACGAGTGCTATATAGAGCGAGGGGGCCTACTGCAGTGCGGGGCGCGCTAATCGAGACCAGAGGGACTACATGTCCCAGACTGCATTGTGGCCCCAGGAGGCAGCCATCTTGTGCATCACCTGCTCCCACTTGACGTTTCCAATGAGCGCTATATAGTGCGAGGGGGCATTCCACAGCGCGGGACGTGCTAACCAGGACCAGAGGGACTACATATCCCAGACTGCTGTGTGACCCCAGGAAGCAGCCAACTTGTGCATCACCGGCTCCCACTTGCCATTTCCAACGAGCGCTATATAGCGGGAGGGGACATGCCGCAGCACGGGACGTGCTAACCGAGACCAGTGGGACTACATATCCCAGGCTGCTTTGTGGCCCCAGGAAGTGGCTATCTTGTGCATCACCTGCTCCCTCTTGCCATTTCCAATGAGCGCTATATAGTGCGAGGAGGCATACCACAGCGCAGGACGCCCTAACCGAGACCAGAGGGACTACATATCCCAGACTGCTTTGTGGCCCCAGGATGCGGCCATCTTGTGCATCATCAGCTCCCCCTTGCCTTTTCCAACGAATGCTATATAGCACGAGGTCACATACCGCAGCATGGGACGCGCTAACCGAGACCAGAGGGACTACATATCCCAGACTGCTTTGTGGCCCCAGGAGGCGGCCATCTTGTGCATCACATGCTCCCACTTGCCATTTCCAAGGAGCGCTATATAACGCTAGGGGGCATACGGCAGCGCAGGACGCGCTAACCAAGGCCAGAGGGACTACATATCCCAGACTGTTTTGTGGCCTGAGGAGGAAGCCATCTTGTGCATCATCTGCTCCCACTTGCCATTTCCAACGAGCTCTATATAGCGCGAGGGGGCATACCGCAGCGCGTGATGCGCTAACCGAGACCAGAGGGATGACACATCCAAGACTGCTTTGTGGCCCCAGGAGGCGGCTATCTTGTGCATCACCTGCTCCCCCTTGTCATTTCCATCAAGCGCCATGTAGCCCGAGGGGGCATATCGAAGCGCGGGACATGCTAACCAAGACCTTAGGGACTACATATCCCAGACTGCTTTGTTGCCCCAGGAGGTGGCCATCTTGTGCATCACCTGCTCCCACTTGCCATTTCCAACGAGCGCTATAAATCATTGTTTCATGGAATGTGCCAGGTATTAAATCCAAACTTCCATTGCCTCACACCTTTTTTGACCAATTTGACATATGTATTTTTGAGGAAACCTGGCTAATTGAACCTCCTACAAACCTGGTTTGCAACCTACCACATACCCACTATTCCCAGCAAGGTGTCCCTCCTAATATGTGTGAAAATCGCACTACAGTGCGTAGTGAAATTGCTATCTACCAACAGTTCTGATATTCTTGGTGCCAGTCTCAAGGGATGTGGGACCACTGTCACTGACATTTACAACATGAGGCCCAATTGGGCGAAAGACCCTCTAAGCATGCCCTCATTGTTGCAGGGACTTCAATGCCACTTTTGAACCCCTTGGTCTGAACAATATGGGCTTCTTTCTGGAAGAAGATAACCTATGGCACATACCCAGGCTTGAACTCTCCCCTATTAAGAAGTGTCACCAGGCTGCCCTGCATCTAAATGCTCTGACCCTCTGCCAAGGCCTGAGGACAGTCAATGGAAGAACCAAATCCGATAGCCATGCCACCCACACATTCATTGGCACACAGTCGTATTGACTATATCCTGATGGACCACAGACATTGGCACTTGGTAGGCGACATGGTAGTCCGGACCCAAATAGACAAGTGACCACAATCCACTCTGCCTTAGCTTAAAGCCCCCTTGAGGAAGGGTGCCCATTGTGACAACTGCCGCCAAAGCAACCAAGGTGGTACAGGCCAAGAACAGCAGATGGTGTCTAAGATTTAGCAAGGTCATCCTGGGAGACTACATACTCTCTACCATCAACCAAGATCTGACGCACCACCTTGCATTGCTATTCATGATGGAAGAGCAAGAGGGAAACTGTTCCTCTCTATTAGATGTACACACTGGGTTCTTCAAAAGACTGAAACAGCTATTAACCATGCCAGCTGCCCACAACACTCATAGTGCTCTATCCTGCGAGGGAGATAACTGGCTTAATCGAGACTGTCGGTTGGCCCGAACAAAACTAATCAGCGCAATCAAGCAAAAAAATGTTGCCCGAGTTAGGATTCTACGGAAACTGTATAAGCAGATGCAGAACAAGGCCAGAAGGACTGGGAGGAGGAAAGATGGAGACTCATGAAGGTCGCCTGTGAACACAGTCCTTCCGGCTTATGTTAAGCAAAGGAAACCAAAAGGGAGTTCCTGCAATTGCCAATAACATCCAGCCCTCAGACTGGCTCCAACATTTTAATTCTCTGTATAATGTGTAAAGCCAATTCACAACCACCTTTGCCCCTTTACTCTTATCCCAGCCAAATACCATCTATTGGGTCCGTTTGTTTAACCTGGGAGACATCCGAGAAGCAATAACCAACATAGTACATTTGAAAGCTGCTGGCCCCTATGGTATTCCTGGTGATCTTTGTCTCTATAACATCGGCAAATGGGCTGAGTACATCCTCCTTTTATCCAATGCAATTGCCAGGGGAGCCCCCATTCCTGAGTCATGGAGGGGTGCTGAGGTAAAACCCATCTACAAGAAAGGCGATAGGTATCTACCCGCCAACAATAGGCCCATAAGCATTATTGATACAGTGCAAAAGGTATTTTGTCGTGCCCTACTATAAAAAATCCACGACTGGATCTCTGAGAATAACATCTTGTCACCACTTCAGGCCGGTCTTAGGTCCAAAACAAGCAACATAGATCAGGTGTTTCGGTTTTTGCTCCTGTATTGGAAGGCTGCAGTGGTGGGGAAGGGGAGTCTTTACGTAGCCTCTATAGACCTCAAATCTGCCTTTGACATGGTCCCCAGAGGCAAACTCTGGGAGGTTCTCAATGAGATGGGAATGCCCCCAGGGCTCCTGGCCATAATCATTCGATTACACGAAGCCAATTTTGCAAAATCACGTTTGGGGAACCAGGGTGATCTCACCGAACCGATCAAGGTAGTCAGGGGTGTTCAGCAGGGTTGCATACTAGCTCCTACACTCTTTTCCCTACATTTGAACCAGATTGTCCAACACCTTACATTGCAGCCCTCTGATACACAAACCGTAGGCAACAAAAAGATCATGACATTTCTGTTCACAGATGATACCCTGATAGTATCCAAAACCCTGATGGGTCTTCAATCCTCGCTGAACCGATTTGACGATTTCTGCTCAAGAGAGGCTTAGAAATAAACACCTCCAAAACCAAGTTCATGGTCATCAACCCCCACAGACCATATAGGGAGGACATTTTCCTAGTTAGCTCTAAACTAGAATGAGATAACACCTTTGAATATTTAGGGTCCAAACTATCAGACTCAATGTCCTGGAAACCCCACATTAATTCTACATCATTAAAATTTAACCAGCTGGTGGGTATCCATCTAAGGGAGCACCATAGATCCACTACACGACCAATAGCTGCTACTCTCCAGATCTATAACATGAAGTCTGTCAGCACAGCACTTTACGGGGACTAACTCTGGGGCTTTGAGGATGTAAAGGAGCTTACCCAAATAGAAAGCATGTTCATGAGAAAGCTCACCTCCGTGCCCACGAGCACCCTGTTCCTTCCTCTGCACTACATCTGGCCCATAAACCATTATCCACCATAGTTGGCCTTAGATCGTTGCTGTTCTAGAGAAGAATCATGGCAACTCTCAAATTTTCCTCTTATGCCACCACATTCAGGGAAGTTTGTTCTTTGAATACCTCCAACAAGATCTAGTGGATCAACTCAGCCAAGTCATCATTGATTGCCATTGGGTTGGGAGACTCATGGAACTCCTCACACACAGTGCCACCACTGACTAAAGAAAGAGTGAAGTCTTGTTACTAGGAGTGGGTAACTCAGTTTATATCTTGCTCGCTCTCACTCGGGGACTAACTAGAGAGTTCCTAGACTTTAAGTCTACCTGGTTCCTAGAACCTTACCTGAATGGCATACTAGAACCGACTGACAGGAAGCTCTATATGCAATTCAGATTCGGCTCCCTCCCTCTGAAAACTTTCACCAATAGATGGTAGAATAGGGCCCCCACTAATATGTCATTGCCCAGCTGCAACCTGTTTCAGGGTCAACTGCCCATGTCTTCTTCATATGTCCATCTTACACTCCTTTACGTAGGAAATTGCTTGCTCCAACCTACAAAAGGCTGGGGACCCGAGATCATGATGCAGCCATGGAGATTCCAAAATCAGACTGTAGTCTGCCCATTGCAGTTGCCAAATTCCTCAGCGGAATGTAGAACATTAGAAGGAAACTGGTCAACATTGCCTAGCTCCTATGTTCCTGTATATCTACCCGCACTTTCCAACCCCCATACTGTATTTTGAGACTGTTTCCTTTTGATTGCATTGCTCTCTGTGTATCATTTTTATTTATTTTAAAGTAAATTTCAATTTTATGATTCTTAAATTATTATTTATTGTGGTGCTATGGCACCGGATGCCGAAATAAATATATATATATAGGTTTAGAAATCTGATTATCGCAAATACTGTTTGGGTTATATTGCTATCAGTTTATTATAAGTATTTTGGTGATGTTATATTTTTATTTATTCAAATATGTGTATATTGTGTTTAATGTTTGTTTTAAATGATTGTTTAACGTAAGAAATGGCATTATTTATATGCATTCATGATAATGTAATTATTGTGGCAATATTATTGTATTATGACATACTATATATGTTTATAAAAATATATTTTTGTTTCTGATATTTGTGTTTTTGATGAAAGTCAATAGTTTTAACAATGGTTAAAGTTTTTTCCCCCAATGATTTTGTGTTTCGATTATGCATGTATCGATATTATATAAGTGATCAATCATATTTCAGATTAAACATTTGAAATACAACTTTCAGAAACTTGCCATTATCCTGCCAAAAAGTTTCTAAGGCCTTCTAGGAGTTTGAAGCTGCCTTTGCCTACTAAAGGCACATCCATTAAGTATGTACATATGGCCCAGACAGTGAACTATAGGACACTAGGGCCCATATTTATACTTTTCGACGCGAACCAGCGCCGGCGCTGATTTGCGTCAAAAATGTTACCGCCAGCTAGCGCCATTCCTACGCGCCATGGGGGCGCCTTATTTACGGAATGATGTTAGCCGGTGCTGGGGACGGGTCAGAGTAAAAAAAAATGCCTCAAACCAGGCAGCGCCGGAGTAGGGGAAAATAGGGGGTTGTGCGTCAAAAAATGGTGCAAGTCAGGTTTGAGTAAAAAATCATGCCTCAAACCGGACTTGCGCCATATTTTGACACACAGCCCCCACTGAAATGACTCCTCTCTTAGCAAAGACAGTAGTCATGCCCCCTTGCCCAATGGCCATGCCCAGGGGACTTCTGTCCCCTGGGCATGTCCATTGGGCACAGTGGAATGTAGGGGGGCCCAAATTAGGCCCCCCTATGCCACTTTATAAAAAAAAGACTTACCACAAATTACCTGTACTTACCTGTGAAGGGTTTCCCCATTCATGGGTGTCCTCCAGGGGTGGGCAAGGGTGTCAGGGGGTGTCCATGGAGGCAGGGAAGGGCACCTCTTGACTCCTTCCATGGTCAGAGACCATGGAAGTGAGCCCACAGGTCCCTTAATGCCTGCCCTCACCCAGGCGTTAAAAAACGGCGCACATCAGGCTGTGTGCCATTTTTTAAGGCCCGCCCCCTCGTGTGCGTCAAAATGGCGCACAGGCCTTAAAGTCATTTTTTGGGCGGGAACGCCTACTTTGCATGTCATTAACGCAAGGCAGTCTCCTGCATCCAAAAAATGATGCACAACAAGTAATTTTGACATCCACGGGCTCGGCCGTCAAAGTTTAAATATGGTGCAGGGTTTGTACCGAATGTGCGTGTCAAAATTTTTTACGCACATTCAGCGAAAATAGAGTATAAATATGCCCCTAGGTTGTAGGCAGGATAGGCCATCCTGCGAAGATAGTTGGGGGCGGAGCTGTTCCCTGCCCCGCTTACTTTTCAAAGGGCATGTCTCCAGCACACACAAATGAACCTGACACTAGTCTTTTGTCACCCCAGATTTCTTTACATGGGAGGGAAGAACTTTCCAGATCCAGATGTTAGGATAGCCTAGAAAATGTTCCTGCTTCAGAAACTGGCAGCAGGTATAAATAGTAGACCTCCTGAACCACTCTTCAGAGGGCTCTCCTGGACCTGCAGACATTACAGATGAAAGACCGCATTGTTCCCCAGAAGACTGCCTTGCTGCTTGAGACTTTCCTTGCTTCCCAGAGGACTGCCCTGCTGCTTAGGCATACCTTGTTTATCAGAGGTTTAAGGCTTGCCTTGGTCTCTGCAAGGAAAGACTAGACTGGCTCCCATTGTACCAGCTGACCTGAATGACTTCAAGGGGTTGCTGACTTGCTGTTGTGAGGTACAGTGACACAACAGAATCCTCCTTGGAACTGCCCAGCTCACTTGCTACAACTGGCTCTACCTGAACCTGCAAGTGGCCTGCAACTAGACCTGCCTGAGCCCTGAAGGCTTGTGCAGAGTGAGTTTGTGATCCCCAAGATATGCCTCCCAAGCGCTGGACCCTTGGCAGGCATCCAATGAGCTCCTCTTATGAAATCTTGAAGTGTTGAACCATCTGCACCATACTTTGAGAAGGTAACTATTTTAGAAGGACTAACCGGGTCCCTGTATTTGTTCTCTGCTCCATCCGAGTCGTCTGAACTTGTGACGGTTCCCCAGTCTAGCACAAGCAGATAGCTGCAAGTGGTGCTTGATGCTTCAAGTCGCTATACTTACCTAAAACAATAAGATTGAATATCTCCGGTTCTACTGTTTGGAGTTTTGGTCTCATTATGTTTATTATATTTTACTCTGTTTCTAAATTTTTGCAGGATATTTCTTGTGTTCTGTTTTCACTTTATTACTGTTGCTGTTCTGCATAAATACTTAACACAGTGCCTTCAAGTTAAGTTTGACTGCGTTTGTGCCAAGTGACCAAAGGGTTAAGCACAGGTCAATTTTGTGACTTTGGTGGTTCATCCCAGCAAGGATTGTGGTTGTTGACTGGGCAGGGTCATTACTCCCCTCAATCAAAAGCCAAATTTCTTAAGGAGTCCACGGCTGGGGCTGTATTTTCATTTAATTCCTGAAAAAGGGGAAGACACCTGCATTTGGAAAGAACATTCATGTAAAATAAGCATGCACTGAAGCATGCTAAAATTGATCTTCTGAAAAATCAAAACTTGCTCACAATTATCTAGTAAAAACCCAATTCTGAAACCTTTCTGCTGCTGCTGCATTTTTGCATTAATTAACCCATTAAAGTGGGTTAATTACTATGCTTGAGTATTCACACACAAAAAAAAATTGATCCAGGACCAGGTGTACCAAAAACAGGTCTGAAAAAGAAGTCACAATTTGCTACTACTCCTTTAGCAACCAGTAAGGAGTTCTGTAGTGACTTGTATGCTAATCAGTCAATGTAGAAAATTCTAAACAAAAGAGGGTTGCTGTCAGACCTGCGTTATTAATATTGATAAGAGTTGTCACAAAATTGCAACTGATTTTTCAAGATCACAGAGGGATTTTTATAAACCACTTCCTACTTTTTCTGAAACTTTTTCCACAATTCACAAGGGGGAAGGGTCCAAAGGTAACATGTTCATTTTTGCAAATAATGTACTACCCCATCCAGGGAGTTGGTAACTATTTAATGGTTTGCGACCAGAACCTGACTCTGCTTTGCACTACTCTTAAAGAAGAAGCAGAAATTTGAAATAAATAGAGGACCACCGTAAGAAATACCAGGTGGACAAATGTAAATATATTTCTTTTGTCTTCCTGTACGATCTATTATTACAAACAATAGCTATGTCATGCTATTTTAGTTCTTAATGAGTTGTGGGGACACAAAGGTTTATTAACAAAATAAGAACTAGGGTTATGTTTAGGGATTGGTGGAGTTTGTGGATTTTCACTCCACAGAAGTTACATAATTGCTCCTCCAGGTTCTGTGTGGGGGCATAATTAGGCACATTGCACTACTTGCGCTGATTTTTAGCACTGCAAGCTTGTTCCACAGTGAAATAACAAGGTGAACAGCACCATGTGGTCTGCCAGAGGATGATGCTTCTTGAGTTCTTTTTGCTAATCCTCAAATAGATTTTCTACTTGAGCTGCAGCTTTCTCATTCTGAATGGATGTGACTCCCCTGCTTTAGAGATATCCAACCAGGTCCCCCTTCTAGCCACCAGTTCTCACTCATGATCAACAACTTACCATTGGGAAGCTGCACACAAAACAAACTCTGCCACACAGCCATTGACAGCACTTAACCAAAACTCTGCTAGCCTTGACAATTGAGTAGAATTTATCCCTCACCCCTCATTATATTCTCTTGTGGTTTCAATCCATCTTTCCATTTTTCCATATTTTAGCAGTAACTGTTCATATTAATTTCAAGGGTTTGTAGTATTACATCCGTTATAATATTATTGTTGGATTTACCCATCCTTTGTTTAAGTAGGGGATCTCTGTATACATTTATAATGGCTGCAGCAAGAATAAATCAACCACCACCCTTTTTTAAATGATGAAGGTTGAACCTGATATTTCCCGGGACAGATGGATAAAGATATTCAATGAACAATGACCATAAGGTCCAGGTGAAGCTATTAAACCAAACCTCTGGCCTTGCTGAAGCTACAGATATAGCTAAAAGTATTGAGAACGCTGCACTCTGTGTCAAAGGAATGAAGTTATAAAGAAAATCACAAAGGCTATAAGTAGATTAATTTCCTAACTAATGAAGATAAAGGCGGTCATTCTGACCGCGGCGGTCGGCGGTCGCCGCCCGCCAAGCGGTTCCCGCCGAAAGACCGCTCCACGGTCAAAAGACCGCGGCGGCCATTCTGGCTTTCCCGCGGGGCCGGCGGGTGACCGCCAGAAGACCGCCGGCCAGCCCAGCGGGAAAGCCCCTTCAACAATTAAGCCGGCTCGGAATGGAGCCGGCGGAGTTGCAGGGGTGCGACGGGTGCAGTGGCACCTGTCGCGATTTTCACTGTCTGCAAAGCAGACAGTGAAAATCTTTGTGGGGCCCTGTTAGGGGGCCCCACGGCACCCGTTCCCGCCATCCTGGTTCTGGCGGTGGACACCGCCAGAAACAGGCTGGCGGGAAGGCGGTCGGAATCCCCATGGCGGTGCTGCAAGCAGCGCCGCCATGGCGGATACCCTGGGCCAGCGGGAAACCGGCGGGAAACCGCCGGCTCTCCTTTTCTGATTGCAGCTTTACCGCCGCGGTCAGAATCGCCCAGGAAGCACCGCCAGCCTGTTGGCGGTGCTTCCACCGCCCTCCGCCATGGCGGTCATGGACCGCCAGGGTCAGAATGACCCCCAAAGTCTATAGAATTAATGGGGAACGAAAGGTCAAATCCAAAGCTAAGAAGACAAATTGAAATTGGGAATGCTGGTCATTTGGCAAATAATCCAGAATTTCCTGCAAGGGAAGTAATATGTGAAAGGTGTAATAAAAGGGGACATTTCACCAATATGAGCAAGTTAACCTAAAAAGATGTACTTGTCATTAATACAGAAGCATATGAAAAGGGTGAAAATAACAAACTCATCTTCTAAATGCATCATTAAAAGGATGGTGAGAAAGTGACTTATCCTACATGTGATATCCTATCAGGTGGGAGGGAGGTAAAGGTGTATGGAAATTCATATTCACCCTATGCGTTAATTGATAGTTGAGCTTTCCATGACAAATTACAAGGGGAAAATTACATTCTAGAGAGTCCTGAAGTTCATCCAGGAGGGTACAACAGAGATCTCATTCCATTAGAAAGCATGATACAAATGCAAATTTAATTTAAGAACAGACATACAGTAGGGAAGAGTTATGTAACTAATAAAGGTTGTAATTTGCTGAGTTGGAAACACCATAGAGATCTATGGATAACTTTAGGTCCCAATGATAAAGAGCAAACCCTTATGGTAGATATATCATTGGTAACAAAGGGCACTTGTGAAGATTTTCCAGAAACGTTCACAGAACCTTTAAATGGAGAATTGGAGGATTAAGGGGTCATCAAGGATATAGACAGTTTGGAATACTTGGCTCATGTTTGAAATTGAGGTCTCTAGTTGGCAGAGGTGTACCCACTGTCCAAGTAGGGAACACAATCCTAGTCAGGAGAAGTCACAACACAATCCAAATTATCCTGTGCTCACCCTCTGGTAGCTTGGCACAGAGCAGGCAGGCTTAACTTAGAAGGCAATGTATACATTATTTGTGTAATATCTCATACAGTAAAACATTGAAAACACCACAAAAAGTACTCCACACCAGTTTAGAAAAATAGATGATATTTATATGAATAAAATAAAATCAAAACAAAAATCCAATATGTATAAGTCAAGATATCACTTTTTAAAGGTTTTAAAAGAGTCTCAGTTCTTAAGAAACAGTGATTGTATCCGTGTAATATACAGTACCAGGGATGCGTAAAAAAAAACGATACCTGGAGACTGCAGAAGAGGCGATGCATTGAAGGGTAAGGTGCTGCGTCAAATTTTCCGGTGCAGCACAGACAATGCATCGTTTCTTTTCACACTGCAAGATGATGCCTCGTTTCTTTCCATGCTACACAGTGTTGCATCGAATTTCAGGAGTGCAGCCTCAGCTCCTCATTACAATTCAGGTATATTTTGATGCCCAGGAATGGTGTGGGAAAATCCTGGATGCACTGGTAGAAAGGAGTAGGAGTTGCGTCGATCTGGTAGGCGTTGCTGGGATGCTTCAGCCGCGAGGCAGGCGCTGCGTCAGATTTCCAGTTGCAAGTCTGGCACTGCACTGTTCTGGTTGGCAGTGCAGCAATTCCCCAGCTGCAATGCAGGTGCTGCATCAATTCCTGCTGGCGTTGCATTGATTTTCCAGTGCACAAGGATTTCCTGAAGGTGTGAAGTCATTGTTGCCCTGAGACTTCAGGAACAGAAGGAAAGCTCAATCCAAGCCATTGCAGGCTACTTTAGGAAGAAGGCAGAGTCCTTCTAGCAAAGTCAGGAGAATCAGGCAGCAGGGCACCAAGCAGGAAAGCAGTCCTTCAGCAAAGCAGTCCAGGTGAGTTCTTTGGACAGTCAGGCAGTCTCTCTGGCAGAGTCCAGGGTGCAGGTCCAGAAGTGTCTTGCTTGGTGGGGTCAGAGACCCAGTTTATATATCCAAAAATGCCTTTGACATGGGGGAAACTTCAAAGAGTGGTTTTGAAGTGCACATGTTTCCCTTTCAGCCCAGTCCTGTATGCCAGGATCTCTGTGGGGGGGTTATCAGTCCTTTGTGTGAGGGCAGGCCACTCCTCTTTGAAATGTAAGAGAGAGTCCCTCCACCCTTCCTGCCCAGGGAGACCTATTTAGCATGCAGATGTGACTGAGTGTCCGGTATTTACGGCTGCCTTGGTAGAATGCACAGGGGGAGCTGTCAACCAATACAGACCAGACTTGGATGGGAGACAGGCTGTAAGGCACAGAAGGCAGTAAGTGCAGAGAAATGCCCACTTGCTGAAAGTGGCATTTCTAACATAGAAATATAAAATCCAACTTCACCAGTAAGCAGGATTTTCAATTTCCATTCTGGTGATACTAAACGTGGCAGGGCTACTCCTTCCAGATCAGTATGTACCACTTAAAAGTATATTAGGACAGTTCTAACTCTAGTCAATGAGAGGAGCAGGGCTTACAGTAGTGGAAAATTAATCTGTGAGTTTTTCACTACCAGGACATGTAAAACACATAGGTGTATGTCTTGCCTTTTACTTACTTAGCACCCTGCCCTATGGGTTACCTAGGGCCTATCAAGGGTGACTTATATGCCAAGTCGAAATGGCAGTGAAACTGCACACACAGGCCTTGCAATGGCATGCCTGAGACATGGTTCAGGGGCTACTTATGTGGGTGGCACAAACAGTGCAGCAGCCCTGGGCACATGTAGAGCACTTTACTAGGGACTTACAAGTAAATTAAATGTGCCAATTGGTCATGTTTTGAGGGAGAGAGCACATGCGCTTTAGCACCGGTTTGCAGTGGTAAAGTGCCCAGAGTCCTAAAGCCAACGAAAATAAGGTCAGAAAAAGAGGAAGAGGAAGGCAAAACGTTTGGGGTGACCCTTCAGACAGGACCATTTCCAACAACTCCCATAGTGATCACATCTAAAAAAGAAGGGAAAAGCATACGCCTATGTGTAGATTTAAGAAGCTTAAACTTGAAAAAATATATGGATAGCTATCCCCTCCCTTGAATAAATGAAATGCTGAGAGTCATGTTTTGGATTTGTCCTCAGCATACCACCAGGTTGCTCTCTACCTGGAATCACAAATACTAACAGCTTTTATTCCCCTTTTTGGGACATAAACATTTCTGAGAATGCTGTTTGGAATGGCTTCAGTGGCTTCAGCTTTCCACAGACTAATGCAACACATATTCGGGGGAACAGACATGGGGGCATATTTATACTCTGTTTGCACCGAATGTGCGTCAAAAATGTTGACGAACATTCTGCGCAAACCTTGTACCATATTTATACTATGACGCCCGACCCCGCGAATGTCAAAATTCTTCCGTGTGCGTCATTTTCTCGATGCGGGAAACCGCCTTCCGCTAATGACATACAAGGTAGGCGTTCCCGCCCAAAAAAAGACTTTAAGGCCTGTGTGCCTTAATTATACCCCCGCGTCATTTTGACGCACAGGAGGGGGCGGGCCTTAGAAAACGGCTCCCAGCCTGCTGTGCGCTGTTTTTTAACGCCTGGGTGAGGGCAGGCGTTAAAGGACCTGTGGGCTCATGTCCATGGTCTCTGACCATGGAAGCCGTCCACAGGTGCCCTTCCCTGCCCCTAGGGATACCCCCTGCAACCCCCACCCACCCCTGGAGGACACCCATGGATGGGGGACCCATCCCAGGTTAGTACAGGTAAGTTGAGGTAAGTATTTTTTTTTTTTTTTTTTTAGTGGCATTCCCCCATGCATGGCCATTGGGCAGGGGGGCATGACTCCTGTCTTTGCTAAGACAGGAGTCATTTCAATGGGGGCTGTGTGTCAAAATATGGCGCAAGTCCGGTTTGAGGCATGATTTTTTACTCAAACCTGACTTGCACCATTTTTTGACGCACAACCCCCATTTTCCCCTACTTTTATGTCAATCCATAAATAAGGCGCTCGCCTGGTGTGTTGGAATGGCATTAGTCGGCGCTAAAAAAAATTATGCAAACCAGCGCAGGCGCTGGTTTGCATCAAAAAGTATAAATATGGGCCAAGATGTTTTGTTTCCATGATGACATTTTGGTTTATGGCTCTGATGAAGAAGAACATAGCCCAAAACTTAAGTGAAGTGTTATCCAAACTCAAAAATGCTGGTCTAACTATCAAAAAAAATAAATGCAACATAGGGATAGAATCAGTAGGTTTTCTTGGACACATCCTTTCTAGCAAAGGTATTAAACCTAAAACAGATTTGATTGAATCTGTCATGAAAGCCCCCACTTCAACCAATATGGATGAGGTAAAATCAATCTTGGCATTAGTAGAGTATGGTGGTCATTCTGACCCTGGCGGTCTTTGACCGCCAGGGCGGAGGACCGCGGGAGCACCGCCGACAGGCCGGCGGTGCTCCAATGGGGATTCCGACCGCGGCGGTAAAGCCGCGGTCGGACCGGCACCACTGGCGGGGTCCCGCCAGTGTACCGCGGCCCCATTGAATCCTCCGCGGCGGCGCAGCTTGCTGCACCGCCGCGGGGATTCCGACCCCCCCTACCGCCATCCAGATCCCGGCGGTCGGACCGCCGAGATCCGGATGGCGGTAGGGGGGGTCGCGGGGCCCCTGGGGGCCCCTGCAGTGCCCATGCCACTGGCATGGGCATTGCAGGGGCCCCCGTAAGAGGGCCCCTACATGTATTTCACTGTCTGCTGCGCAGACAGTGAAATACGCGACGGGTGCAACTGCACCCGTCGCACAGCTTCCACTCCGCCGGCTCGATTCCGAGCCGGCTTCATCGTGGAAGCCTCTTTCCCGCTGGGCTGGCTGGCGGTCTGAAGGCGACCGCCCGCCAGCCCAGGGGGAAAGTCAGAATTACCGCCGCAGTCTTTCGACCGCGGAACGGTAACCTGACGGCGGGACTTTGGCGGGCGGCCTCCGCCGCCCGCCAAGGTCAGAATGAGGGCCTATATGTCAAAGTCATTAAGAACTTCTCCAATTTCGTCCAACCAATCAGCACATTGCTCAAGAAAGGAGCATATTTTTAGAGAAAAACTGAACACACAAGCATTTTTGTTAGGATAATAGAGGGCATTTCAAATGCCTCCACTATATGAAATATTGATGTTAAGCTCAAAACTATTTTTACTACTGACACTAGCAATAAAGGATTTGTAGCTAACCTTTCACAAATCACAGAAGTTAGAGGACAAATAGTTGCCTTTATGTCAAGACCCTTAGTGAATCTGAAATAAACTATTCCACAATAGAAAATGAAGCTGTAGCATGCTTTTGGCCAATTAATAATTGCAAACACTACTTGTGGGGTTTACCTTTTGTTCGAAAAACAGACCATAAACCAACATAAACATACCCAAAATTAGAAAATGAGTATTGGGCCTGCAAGGATTTACTTTTAACACAGAATATGTCCCAGGAGAAAGAAGTTCTGCAGCAGATTTCCTATCTATGTTACCCTCTGACAATACTTCTGACGACCTGGTGCAAAAACTTCCCATAATAAACGTTTCCATTCCAGCCAATTAAAAATCAGAATGAGAAAAATGTATGTCCAATGATGAAACTTTGAAATCAGTAAAAGAAACAAAAAGCATTAAGGGATGGCCCAAGAAATGCACTGAACTTCCTGCAGAACTGCAACCATACTGGACTGTAAGGGAAGAATTATCTTTAGATCGGGAGCTCATCTAAAAAACAGGTAAAATTGCAGCCCCCACTGGAATGAGAGAATTCATAGCTGAGTTAGTACATTAAGGTCATTTGGGAATGAATCTCACCAGAAGCAAAGCAAAAGCTAATTATTGGGTTCCCCTATATGGACTCAATGCTAGTAAGTATAGCCAAAGACTGTCATGCATGCAGTTTAAGTGACAAATCAAAGTACACTAGGAGAACCCTGTTCACCCAGTTTAGATATCAACTATTCCTTGGGACAATTTAGGCCTCAACATAATAGGACGTATACATTCCTCTGGTCTTTATGAGAAATATGTAAGTGTTTTGGTTCCCTGTTATTAATGATGGGTCACAATAAAGTTATAAATTTCATCCTACTAAATATCTCATAAACCTTTTATCAGATATATTTGCTACAGAATGCATTCCCAGTACACTAATTACTGATAATGGTGTTCAGTTGGTACTAAAGAAAATGAAAGAGTTCCTTTTAGGATTGGCTATAGAACACTTCAAAACCCTTTTGTACTGTCCTAGAACTAATGGACTAATGGAACACGCCAATAGGCTCCAGGAATCTATACAACTGCCATTTGCATTCAATCCATGGGAGATTCTTTGGTCTTATCACACAACACATAACACCTCATAGTGTAACTGGGTATCACTATTCGTGATTGTAAGCAAGGATCTAAGTTGACACCCAGTTAGCTGTTTGAAGACAAGTCAATTCAGGTGAATAAGGAGGACATGAAAAGTAAAATTCTCAAAAACCTAAAAAAGTACAAAGAATGGTATGACAAAAGTGTGAATGGGGTGTAAGCAACAAAAGTGGAAGGTGAGACAATGGGTTCTGGTAAAGAAACCAAATTACAGTCAAAACAAATTTAATAAATTTCACAAACTTAAAAAAAGGAAAGCGGTCAAACGTAATGTTGAAATGGGTGCATGTGAAGTGTGGACTTATTGTCACCATGCATGAAATACCTTCCTATTCAAAGGGCAGTCACAATCACATTATAATGTCTTGAAAGAGTCATCAAATATGAGTAAAAGAAAAGGGGTGCTGTGCCCTCCAGCACGGCAGGTAGACGATATAATGCATTGATAACAGTTTGTACCAGTCCTTTACCTTACAGGCTCTACAGGAAGGCATCGTTATTTTACAAATCGCATCTTTATATTCACATTAGAATTATATATAACAATTGTTAGAAATGGGGTTTTTGGTTGGCAGTCAGGTTTCCCTCTGTCCAAGCAAAAGCCCTCACTCTAGTCAGGGTAAGTCACACACTATCCAAGATTATCCTGTGCCCACCCTCTGGTAGCTTGGCACGAGCAGTCAGGCTTAACTTAGAAGGCAATGTGTAAAGTATTTGTGCAATAAATCATACAATACCACCATATAGCACCACAAAAATACACCACACAGTGTTTAGAAAAATATATAATATTTATCAGGATAATTGTAGGTCAAAAAGAATAAAGTTGCAATGGAAAATTGTAGAAATATCACAGGGAAGTGATATAAAGTGTCTTAAGTCTTTAAAAAGCAATAAAGGCCCTCATTCTGACCTTGGCGGGCGGCGGAGGCCGCCCGCCAAAGTCCCGCCGTCAGGTTACCGTTCCGCGGTCGAAAGACCGCGGCGGTAATTCTGACTTTCCCGCTGGGCTGGCGGGCGGTCGCCTTCAGACCGCCAGCCAGCCTAGCGGGAAAGAGGCTTCCACGATGAAGCCGGCTCGGAATCGAGCCGGCGGAGTGGAAGCTGTGCGACGGGTGCAGTTGCACCCGTCGCGTATTTCACTGTCTGCGCAGCAGACAGTGAAATACATGTAGGGGCCCTTTTACGGGGGCCCCTGCAATGCCCATGCCAGTGGCATGGGCACTGCAGGGGCCCCCAGGGGCCCCGCGACCCCCCCTACCGCCATCCGGATCTCGGCGGTCCGACCGCCGGGATCTGGATGGCGGTAGGGGGGGTCGGAATCCCCGCGGCGGTGCAGCAAGCTGCGCCGCCGCGGAGGATTCAATGGGGCCGCGGTACACTGGCGGGACCCCGCCAGTGGTGCCGGTCCGACCGCGGCTTTACCGCCGCGGTCGGAATCCCCATTGGAGCACCGCCGGCCTGTCGGCGGTGCTCCCGCGGTCCTCCGCCCTGGCGGTCAAAGACCGCCAGGGTCAGAATGACCACCAAAGTGTCTTTCAAGCACCGAGTACCTGGTTTCTGGTGGGAAATCTCCTCAGAGGGCCACAGGAGAAGAGATGCGCGGAAAAAGGGGTGTGTGCGTCGATTTCTCCTCAGCACACACAGACTTGCGTCGTTCTTTTCCACGCGGGGAAGTCGGGCGTCGTTTTCCGGCGCGCAGACAGTCTCTTTTTGTGGGTCGCGGGGATTACCAGATGTCCCGGGTCTGTGCGTGGATTCTCCTACATGTTTTCCGGCTGCGCGTCGTTCTGCGGGGCTGCGCGTCGAAGTTTCGATCTCACGGTAGGCGTCGCGTCGATTTCTCCTTGGAAGTCGGGCGGCGTTGTCCTTGCGAGGCCGTGCGTCGAAATTTTGGTCTCACGGCAGGTGTCGCGTCGATTTCTCCTTGGAAGTCGGGCGGCGTTGTCCTTGCGAGGCCGTGCGTCAAAGTTTCGCGCTCACGGTAGGCGTTGCATCGATTTCTCCTGGAAAGTCGGGCGGCTTTGTCCTTGCGAGGTTGTGCGTCGAAGTCTCGATCGTCCCGAGGGCGTCGCGTCGATCAGCGTTGGTGTGCGGCGTTTTTCTCGCCGCGAAACAAGCTGTGCGTCGAAATTTTCGGCGCACGGAGCGTCCAAGTGAAAGGAAGAAGTCTTTTTGGTCCTGAGACTTCAAGGAACAGGAGGCAAGCTCTCTCCAAGCCCTTGGAGAGCACTTTCACAGCCAGACAAGAGTTCAGCAAGACAGCAGGGCAACAGCAAGGCAGCAGTCCTTTGTAGAAAGCAGACAGGTGAGTCCTTTGAGCAGCCAGGCAGTTCTTCTTGGCAGGATGTAGTTTCTGGTTCAGGTTTCTTCTCCAGCAAGTGTCTGATGAGGTAGGGCAGAGGCCCTGTTTTATACCCAAATGTGCCTTTGAAGTGGGGGAGACTTCAAAGAGTGGCTAAGAAGTGCACCAGGTCCCCTTTCAGTTTACTCCTGTCTGCCAGGGTACCAGTAGGGGGTGTGGCAGTCCTTTGTGTGAGAGCAGGCCCTCCACCCTCCCAGCCCAGGAAGACCCATTCAAAATGCAGATGTATGCAAGTGAGGCTGAGTACCCTGTGTTTGGGGTGTGTCTGAGTGAATGCACAAGGAGCTGTCAACCAAGCCCAGCCAGACGTGGATTGTAAGGCACAGAAGGATTTAAGTGCAAAGAAATGCTCACTTTCTAAAAGTGGCATTTCTAGAATAGTAATAATAAATCCGACTTCACCAGTCAGTAGGACTTTGTATTACCATTCTGGCCATACTAAATATGACCTCCCTGCTCCTTTCAGATCAGCAGCTGCTACTTCAACAGTGTATGAGGGCAGCCCTAATGTTAGCCTATGAAGGGAGCAGGACTCTCAGTAGTGTGAAAACGAATTTAGGGGTTTTACACTACCAGGACATATAACTACACAGGTACATGTCCTGCCTTTTACCTCCACAGCACCCTGCCCTAGGGGTTACCTAGGGCACACCTTAGGGGTGACTTATATGTAGAAAAAGGGGAGTTCTAGGCTTGGCAAGTACTTTTAAATGCCAAGTTGAGGTGGCAGTGAAACCGCACACACAGGCCTTGCAATGGCAGGCCTGAGACAAGGAAAAAGGGGCTACTTAAGTGGGTGGCACAACCAGTGCTGCAGGCCCACTAGTAGCTTTTAATTTACCAGCCCTATGCACATAAAGTGCACCTTACTAGGGACTTATAAGTATATTAATAGTCCAATCAGGTATGATTCCAGGTTGCCATGTTTTAAGGGAGAGAGCATATGCACTTTAGCACTGGTTAGCAGTGGTAAAGTGCGCAGAGTCTATAAACCAGCAAAAACAGTGTCCAAAAAAATGGAGGGAGGCAGGCAAAAAGTTAGGGGTGACTACCCTAAGGCTGTCAGGTCTAACATGTGTCCCCCCCAGCTGAAAGTGGGGAGAGCTACCCGACCTCCTGGGAGCTCTCATCGCTAAGGCGGAAGTACCTGGAGAGACCATCAGCATTGGCGTGGTCAACCCCTGGGCGATGTTCACCGTAAAGTCCATCCCCTGTAGGGAAATGGACCACCTCAAGAGTTTTGGATTCTCACCCCTCATCTGCATGAGCCATCTGAGGGGCCTGTGGTCTGTCTGAACCCGGAAGTGAGTCCCAAACAGGTAGGGTCTTAGCTTCTTCAGTGCCCAGACCACAGCAAAAGCTTCTCGTTCAATAGCACTCCACCTCTGTTCCCGTGGTAATAGCCTTCTGCTAATAAAGACTACCGGTTGATCTCTGCCCTCCTCATTCAGCTGTGCTAGGACTGCCCCTATGCCATGCTCTGAAGCGTCTGTCTGCACGATAAATTCCTGGGAGTAGTCAGGGGCCATGAGTACGGGGGCCGTGCACATGGCTTCCTTCAGGGCGTCAAAGGCTTTCTGACAAGCCTCTGTCCAATTCACCAACCTAGGTTGCTTCTTGGAAGTGAGTTCTGTCAAGGGTGTTACAATGGTACCATAGCCCTTGGCAAATCGGCGGTAGTATCCCGTGAGGCCTAGAAAGGCTCTCACCTCCGTCTGTGTTCGGGGTGGTTGCCAGGCCTTGATAGTTTCAATCTTGGCCTGGAGTGGCTGCACCTTGCCACCACCCACTAGGTGTCCTAAGTACACCACGGAACCCTGCCCAATCTGGCACTTACTGGCCTTGATGGTCAGGCCTGCCTGTTGCAGGGCCTGAAGCACCTCCTTGAGGTGAAGCAGGTGTTCCTCCCAGCTGGAACTGTAGACAGCTATGTCATCCAGGTAGGATGCACAGAAGGCATCCTTGCCAGCTAGGACCCCGTTAACCAACCGTTGGAAGGTAGCGGGGGCATTTTTCAACCCAAACGGCATCACCCGGAACTGGTAATGGCCATCCGGGGTTGAAAATGCGGATCTTTCCTTGGCCCCCTCAGTTAGGCCGATCTGCCAGTACCCTGAAGTAAGATCAAACGTACTCAGGAACTTGGCAGCGCCTAGCCTGTCCACGAGCTCATCAGCTCGGGGGATGGGGTGAGCATCAGTCCGGGTGACTGAGTTGAGACCCCGGTAGTCCACACAGAACCGGAGTTCTGGCTTCGCACCTGGGGCAGTAGCCTTAGGGACCAATACCACTGGGCTGGCCCAGGGACTACTGGATTTCTCAATGACCCCTAGAGTCAACATCTTGGAGACCTCCTCCTTGATGCTGGCCTTCACCTTATCCGACAACCTGTAAATTTTGTTTTTCACAGGGAGACTGTCACCTGTGTCAATATCATGAACACAGAGGTGGGTCAGCCCAGGAGTAAGGGAGAACAGGGGGGAGAACTGCTCCAACAGCTCATAACAGTCTCCTTTCTGATTTAGAGTCAGGGAGTCAGACAGAATGACCCCGCTTACTGACCCATCACCTTCTTGGGCAGAGAGGAGGTCGGGGAGAGGTTCACTCTCCTCTTCCGTTCCTTCATCTGTGACCAGAAGCATGTTGATCTCCGACCTCTCAAAATGAGCTTTTAGTCGGTTCACATGGGGCACCCTTAGGGGATTCCTAGGGGTTTTGAGGTCCACTAGGTAAGTGGCCTCCCCTTTCCGCTCCTTTATTTCAAATGGGCCAGACCAGCGGTCCTGGAGAGCTCTGGGCTCTACTGGCTCCATTACCCACACTTTGTCTCCAGGTTGAAACTCTACCAGGGTGGCCTTCTGGTCATACCATTGTTTCATCACCTCTTGACTGGCCTCAAGGTTATCTTGGGCTTCTTTCCAGAAGCGGGTCATCTGGTTGCGGAGGGCCAACATATAGCTGACCACATCCTGAGGGGGTGTCTTTGGAGCTTTCTCCAATCCCTCCTGGACAATGCTTAAGGGTCCCCTGACAGGGTACCCATAGAGAAGTTCAAAGGGACTGAACCCTACCCCTCTCTGGGGGACCTCTCTATAAGCAAAGAGAAGGCATGGTAAGAGGACGTCCCACTTACGCCTCATGGCCTCAGGGAGGCCACCAATCATGCCTTTCAGGGTCTTGTTGAATCTCTCCACAAGACCATTCGTCTGGGGGTGATAGGGTGTGGTGAACTTGTAAGTTACACCACATGCATCCCACAGAGACTTCATGTATGCAGACATGAAGTTAGTGCCTCTGTCAGACACTATTTCCTTGGGGAATCCCACACGGGTAAATATCCCCATCAGGGTTCTGGCCA
The DNA here is from genome assembly GCF_031143425.1 of Pleurodeles waltl. NCBI lineage: Eukaryota > Metazoa > Chordata > Amphibia > Caudata > Salamandridae > Pleurodeles > Pleurodeles waltl. The sequence goes on from NC_090438.1 coordinate 244,337,150, forward strand.
CCACCGGTGCAGTTACTGTCCTTAGAGGGATTGCCTCTGGGTAACGGGTGGCATGGTCCACCAAAACCAGGATGAACCTGTTGCCTAAGGCAGTTTTGGGGTCCAAGGGACCAACAATGTCGATGCCCACCCTTTCAAAGGGGGTGCCAACGACAGGAAGTGGAATCAGGGGGGTTTTAACCCTTTTTCCTGCTTTACCACTGGCCTGGCAGGTAGGACAGGATCTGCAGAACTTGTCTGAGTGTGTCCTCATTTTGGGCCAATAAAAGTGGGTGACAAGCCTGTTAAAGGTCTTGCCCTGCCCCAAATGTCCTGCCAGGGGAATGTCGTGAGCCAGACCCAGTAGGAAGGTTCGGTAACATTGAGGGACCACCAGCACACGTGCTGCCCCAAAGCCCGGAACCTTAGGCTCACTGTAGAGGAGATCATTCTCCCAATATAGGTGGTGATCGCCAGAGGCGTCGCCGGCTGCCTGGTTTGAGGCTTGTTTCCTCAAACCTTCTAGAGTGGGACATTCTTTCTGCGCCTTGCAGAATTCCTCCCTGGTGGGTCCACCCTCAACTTGCCAGCCAGCAAGCTCAGGTAAGTCACCTAGGGCGGCAATGTCTTCCCCAGTTGGCTCGGAAGCCTCCTCCTCAGGAGCCCCGTCAGCCACTGTGGGAACAGCTGGGGCCAGTTTCCCGCACCCCTGGTCCCTCCTCCTGGCAGCTCTCTGGGCCATCGTTCCAGGCTCCAGATGCCCTTGACTTCCCTCTCGGTCAGCCATGGACCGTGTGGTCATGCAGACCCACTCAGGTAACCCTAACATCTCCAGGTGAGACCTGAGCTCCACTTCTTTCCAAGCAGTGTGCTCAAGGTCATTGCCTAACAGACAATCTACAGGCATGGCAGGACTCACAGCTACTTTCAGAGTACCAGAGACCCCCCCCCACTCAAAGGGAACCAGAGCCACCGGTAGGTGACTCTCGCGATTGTCAGCTACTCTGACCTGGTGGAATGTATTAGGTATTATCTGCTCTGCTGACACCAGCTGACTCTTGATAGTAGTCATACTGGCTCCTGTGTCATGCAGAGCCTCCACCCTCTGCCCATCAATGGTGACCCACTGCCGGTACTTGGAAGTATTTATGGGCATGTGGGCCTTGGGCACCATTTCTCTTTCTCCCAGGGACACTAGGGAAATCTCTACCTGCTCCCCAAAGCTAGTTGGGTCCATCTCCCCCCCGAGTGCTACACTAGTCAACCCAGGTGCCTGTCCGGTAGTGGACGGTGCCCTCTTGGGGCACTGTGGATCGCCTTTGTAGTGACCATATTGGTAACACTCCATGCATTTGGGGCTAGATTTTCCTGACTTGTCAAATGTCCCTGGCTTTTTCCCAAATCTGGAAAAGGAAGGGTTGCCACCCCCTCCCTGGGAATTCTTTTGGGGGCCTTTAGAGAGTTCCTTATCTGTAAGTTTATCTCCCCCCTCTTTCTTCTGTTGGGAACCCTGACCACCTTTGTGGGAGTCCCCCCCAGGTACCTTTTTGGACACTCTGGTGCTAACCCAGAGGTCCGCCTCCTCAGCAAGCTTCCTGGGATCAGTCAGCTTACTATCCACTAGGTGCTGGCGCAAATCTGTATAAGTAACATTAAGCATATGCTCTCTCAGGATCAAGTCATATAAACCTTTATAATCTGCTACTTTGTTGCCCCGCACCCATCCATTCAGTGCCTTACTAGAGAAATCAAAGAAATCTACCCATGTTTGTGTGGTTTGTTTGGTGCTGTCCCTGAACCTCTGACGGTATCCCTCAGGGGTCAGCCCAAACTTGGCAAGTAAAGTGGCTTTCTGGAGTGGGTAGGTGTTTTGATCCGGTGGATCCAATGTGAGAAGGGTGTCCCTCCCCAATGGCGGCACATAACCCCACATAGCTACCCCCCATTGCCCTTCAGGAACCTCATGAGCCCTTAGTGCAACTTCATAAGCAGCTAACCATTTATCTATGTCATCTCCCACCACAAAACTGGGCACCACATTTTTGGGTATACGAACCTTCTTTTCTCCAGCAGGTCCTGTCTGTATGCTGCCACCATTATTGCTGGATTCAGACTGTCTTGCCTTGATCTCCAGCTCCTTGAGACTCAGTTCATGAGCCAACAATAGTTTATTTTCAGCCAAAGCTCTTTCAGCTTCCACTTGTTTGGCTGCTCTTTCAGCTTCTGCTTGTTTGGCTGCCCTTTCAGCTTCTGCTTGAATCTGTTTGGCTGTTCTTTCAGCTTCAATCTGTTTGGCTGCTCTTTCAGCCTCAGCTTGTTTGGCTTCTCTTTCTGCCCTCCTTTCCTCCTGTTGCGCCTCAATTTTCAGTTTTGCCATTTGCAATTGGAACTCCCTTTCCTCTCTCCTTTCCTCTGCGGTCAGGCTTTGCATGGAGACACTGCTCCCTGGTCTGGAAGGGTGCACAATTGCAGTGGTAACACCATCCATAGATAGTGAAAATCCTTCTGAGGGGCCATTTTCTGGCTCCTCTTCCTCATCATCCTCTAAATGGGCTTCTGCCCAGGCCCTCAGCGCCACTTGAAAGTCCTCCTTTCTGGAGGCCCCTTGGGTGGGTACCCTTAATGCCCTGCAGAATCCTCTTAGTTGTTTGACCGTGTATGTATCCAACTGGACTAGGTCAAAGTCCCCTGTCTGAGACCCAGTCAGAGACATGTTGAGTGAGGATTTAGTTTTTGAAAATTGTCAGGAAAAAAAATGGATTTTCAAAAAGAGAAAAAACCAAGTTGACCTTCAACTGTGGGTAGGTAGTGAAATACTTAGCTACTGTATGTCACTGCACAAATACAAGTCCTATCCTCACCGCTGATCACCAATGTTAGAAATGGGGTTTTTGGTTGGCAGTCAGGTTTCCCTCTGTCCAAGCAAAAGCCCTCACTCTAGTCAGGGTAAGTCACACACTATCCAAGATTATCCTGTGCCCACCCTCTGGTAGCTTGGCACGAGCAGTCAGGCTTAACTTAGAAGGCAATGTGTAAAGTATTTGTGCAATAAATCATACAATACCACCATATAGCACCACAAAAATACACCACACAGTGTTTAGAAAAATATATAATATTTATCAGGATAATTGTAGGTCAAAAAGAATAAAGTTGCAATGGAAAATTGTAGAAATATCACAGGGAAGTGATATAAAGTGTCTTAAGTCTTTAAAAAGCAATAAAGTGTCTTTCAAGCACCGAGTACCTGGTTTCTGGTGGGAAATCTCCTCAGAGGGCCACAGGAGAAGAGATGCGCGGAAAAAGGGGTGTGTGCGTCGATTTCTCCTCAGCACACACAGACTTGCGTCGTTCTTTTCCACGCGGGGAAGTCGGGCGTCGTTTTCTGGCGCGCAGACAGTCTCTTTTTGTGGGTCGCGGGGATTACCAGATGTCCCGGGTCTGTGCGTGGATTCTCCTACTTGTTTTCCGGCTGCGCGTCGTTCTGCGGGGCTGCGCGTCGAAGTTTCGATCTCACGGTAGGCGTTGCGTCATTTTCTCCTTGGAAGTCGGGCGGCGTTGTCCTTGCGAGGCCGTGCGTCAAAATTTTGGTCTCACGGCAGGCGTTGCGTCGATTTCTCCTTGGAAGTCGGGCGGCGTTGTCCTTGCGAGGCCGTGCGTCAAAGTTTCGCGCTCACGGTAGGCGTCGCGTCGATTTCTCCTGGAAAGTCGGGCGGCTTTGTCCTTGCGAGGTTGTGCGTCGAAGTCTCGATCGTCCCGAGGGCGTCGCGTCGATCAGCGTCGGTGTGCGGCGTTTTTCTCGCCGCAAAACAAGCTGTGCGTCGAAATTTTCAGCGCACGGAGCGTCCAAGTGAAAGGAAGAAGTCTTTTTGGTCCTGAGACTTCAAGGAACAGGAGGCAAGCTCTCTCCAAGCCCTTGGAGAGCACTTTCACAGCCAGACAAGAGTTCAGCAAGACAGCAGGGCAACAGCAAGGCAGCAGTCCTTTGTAGAAAGCAGACAGGTGAGTCCTTTGAGCAGCCAGGCAGTTCTTCTTGGCAGGATGTAGTTTCTGGTTCAGGTTTCTTCTCCAGCAAGTGTCTGATAAGGTAGGGCAGAGGCCCTGTTTTATACCCAAATGTGCCTTTGAAGTGGGGGAGACTTCAAAGAGTGGCTAAGAAGTGCACCAGGTCCCCTTTCAGTTTACTCCTGTCTGCCAGGGTCCCAGTAGGGGGTGTGGCAGTCCTTTGTGTGAGAGCAGGCCCTCCACCCTCCCAGCCCAGGAAGACCCATTCAAAATGCAGATGTATGCAAGGAAGGCTGAGTACCCTGTGTTTGGGGTGTGTCTGAGTGAATGCACAAGGAGCTGTCAACCAAGCCCAGCCAGACGTGGATTGTAAGGCACAGAAGGATTTAAGTGCAAAGAAATGCTCACTTTCTAAAAGTGGCATTTCTAGAATAGTAATATTAAATCCGACTTCACCAGTCAGTAGGACTTTGTATTACCATTCTGGCCATACTAAATATGACCTCCCTGCTCCTTTCAGATCAGCAGCTGCCACTTCAACAGTGTATGAGGGCAGCCCTAATGTTAGCCTATGAAGGGAGCAGGACTCTCAGTAGTGTGAAAACGAATTTAGGGGTTTTACACTACCAGGACATATAACTACACAGGTACATGTCCTGCCTTTTACCTCCACAGCACCCTGCCCTAGGGGTTACCTAGGGCACACCTTAGGGGTGACTTATATGTAGAAAAAGGGGAGTTCTAGGCTTGGCAAGTACTTTTAAATGCCAAGTTGAGGTGGCAGTGAAACCGCACACACAGGCCTTGCAATGGCAGGCCTGAGACAAGGAAAAAGGGGCTACTTAAGTGGGTGGCACAACCAGTGCTGCAGGCCCACTAGTAGCTTTTAATTTACCAGCCCTATGCACATAAAGTGCACCTTACTAGGGACTTATAAGTATATTAATAGTCCAATCAGGTATGATTCCAGGTTACCATGTTTTAAGGGAGAGAGCATATGCACTTTAGCACTGGTTAGCAGTGGTAAAGTGCGCAGAGTCTATAAACCAGCAAAAACAGTGTCCAAAAAAATGGAGGGAGGCAGGCAAAAAGTTAGGGGTGACTACCCTAAGGCTGTCAGGTCTAACAACAATGTAAAGTTTTTTCCCAGATCTGTCCCTCCAATTTATTCTTCCTATTTTAAATATTGTTTTCTTCCTTCTTTAGAGTTGTTACTGTTCATTATTATTCTTCATTATTATTATGGGGAAATGTGTTGAAACTTACCTTTAATGGTACATTCTTCCCCCAGTTCCCTCTTAATCATGATCTGATCTTTACAGCTTTCAGGTGGAGCTCAGGTAGAATGTTGGTATTTCAGTCCTTTGTTGGTTTTGGTGAGACAGGTACGCACCTTGTTATTCCAATAACCTTCCACCTCAAGGATACTAACCTGGTTATTTATTTCACCTTCTTCAATTATATATAGACAAAACAGCCTTAAAGTGGTGCGCATGAGCTCACACTTAGCGATGCTTTAAAGGCTGCCACTGGGAAAGTGATAAGGGACATTCTATGGAATACCGCACAGGCGGTGCAGTCTCATTTATAGCCCAAGCTTATTGCAGGGCAGGGGAAGGTAGGGCCTGGATCATTTGTGAATTGAAAAAAAGGATGCTGACGAACACTTTGTCACATGCAATATTGTCAGATTGTCTGCAAGTTAGTCTGCTTCCCAGCCACTGGTCCGTGAAAGCACTGAAGGCGCTGATCATATTGGGGCTCTTTTGGACCCCCTCACGCTTGCTGTGGACACCTTTACAGACCTACAGTGTAGTGGGTGAACGTGTTCTATATTTCGCTGTTTCACTGTCTGAAACACATGCACATTCCCGAGACTTGTTTGGAAATCACACCTCATCTCATTGAATCTATCATTTGAAAATGGGGTTCAAAAGATTTTGAAGTAAGTCATAATAATATATCTAGCTCTAAAGGGTTGAGTGTGGACTGTTAGGGGAGGTGGAGGCAGTGACTTACTCGGTGGGGGAGCAAAATGAGTACATGAATTGTCTTCGATCTAAAGGTGCAACACTGGCAATCAGTAAAACTAAAAATATCATGGTCCTGGATGTATAATGGTACCAAAAGAGAAGTCAGGAATAAATATTATTCATAATGATTGAAGGGATTGACAGTGTTCATCATTTGCATTACCTGGCTTCTTGTCATAGTTTCACTCGCCTGTGGTATAACCTTTTACAGTATCTAATTGCACATGAAATGGTCAGATTTGATCTAGAAGCAACATTAGCCAAGGCCTTTTGATATTACTATAATTATATGCATTAGACATGTATATATAAGGACTTTCATGCAGCCCCATTAATGCATTGGTCTGTTATTGTGTCTATCATATTTTTCTTCTGCCCTCTACAGCATGCAGCATGGAACAACTGGGCAGTCAATTTGAGCCACTGGTTAGCTTCACTTTGAGTTATGACACTCTACTCTTTCACAAACAGTAAATCCACACACACAAAGTAGTTTCCTTCCTGGCCAAGGGCTACTCTGGAATGTGTACTTTTTTTAGACCGAAAGATTTTTTTTGCTTTGGGAGCCTTATTTTACCAGATTGAAAACTGCCCAGCAGGTTCCCAAACATGAACGTTTTCTGAAAACCGTGTCAAACCAAAACAAGCGTGGACAAGACACAAAGGGTGACTGCTGGCATATTGGCTTTGTCAATGTTTAGTTTTTTCTGTTTGCTCATGGTCTTCCCTTAGTGCAACTTCTTAAACGCCTTAACATTTAAGGTAATTGTATGCTCTTGGGAAAAAGTATGAAACTCATATATTACCAAACAGGTGTTAGGTACATCATTTTTGTAGGGTGTCCTGTGCTCATCAGAAGCATTACACAAGTGCCTTAATAGAGCCCACAAATATAATCAGCCGTGCCTGGAGTCATTCTATATACACTGCACAGTGCCACTTACAGCATGCTTTGAACGTAATTTTATAAAAGCTGCACTTCAATGCACTGTCATGCACTATAAATCCAGATTTCTAACCAGTTCTATCTGTCTCAGTCTCTTTTTTCCCTCTTTCTTCACTGTTCTCCTTGCACCCTCCTGCACCCTCCTGCACGCTTTCTTTCGCTCTCTTTTTCTCTTTGCTCTGAATTATAATTTTCTTTCTCTTATTTCATTCAGGTTTTCTTCTTTGCACTGTCTTTCTTTGTCTCTCTCTACTTCCATCTGTTACGTTTCCATACCCATCTCCCTTTCTTTCCCTTGATTCTTATTTCATGTTGTATTCGTTTCTGGTTTCTCTTCTCTTCATATTTCTCTCTTTTCCACTGTATTGTGCACTACCTTCCTATATTTATTCATATTTTTTCATTTCCTCATGTTCTGTATCTTATTTTCATTTCCCCCTATCATGCTGTCCTATTTTTGTCTAAACATAATTTTCCTCTTGTGTTATCTCTCTCTCCCTCATTTTCTCCTCTCCTTTTTTGTTGACCCATACTTGTGTATTTTCCCTTTAATTATTTTCCTTTTTGGTGCATCCCCCCTTTTCTCAATTCCTCTCACTCTGCTACCCTTTTTTCATTCCGTATTGACAGAGTCCTCATTCATATCTCTCTCCTGCAGTCCTATTTTCCATTTATTACTGGACCCTAATGAGATTTGGGGATTACTGAAAAAGGTGGGAAGTAAACAGGCAACCAGATTTTCACCTAGTGAGTGAGTAAAGTGGGTAAGTAAGACTTCCATTTGGGTGGCTCTAGTGCATGTACTCTCCCCAATATATTTTACAGTACATTTCTCTAATACAATATTTAACAAGCAGTAGATTTTGAAGGCATTTCCAATAATCCAGGCATGCAATTTGACACCGTATTCCTGCACGTCCAAGATGTATGTATTACATTTTATTTACCATCCTTTCTTTGCTTCATTCTGCACCTTCGAAACAGATTCTCATATAGTCAAATAATTTGACGGGAAGTCTCCTTGAATGTGGCAAGGTGGTTAAATAAACAATCATTTGCAATGCAATAGGTCTCGCGTTTCCACGAGCTATTAGCGTTGTAAATTTCTAAATAGAACGTTCTTGCCACACAAAGTAAAACAGTTGAAATAAGCGAGGTGAATGCAAGTGCCGTCGTGAGGCAAAGAGAGAGAATAAAGGAAAAAGAAGTTTGCTCGCAATCAAAGTTATCGGCAATAGTGCAATTATCCATCTGACAGGGTCGAAGGTCAAGGCCGCAACAAAGCCGACCTAAGGAGGGATAAATGTTATAGCAGTTACAAGGAAAACAAAGGATTTTTGAAAGGCAAGCCCATGAATGGGAGTGCGGTGGGTGTGGTTAAAAGCCCAGATACATACCAACACCTCCGAAAAGCAGCGCTTGCGCGCTGCTATGCTTGACCTAAAAACGTAGAAGATCTCAACAGTAAGGGGTAATCCCTGAGACTAAATAGAGACAGAGGCTCACACTCTTGAGCTACAGATAAAGTTAGAGGAGCCTTACATTTTAAGACAGTAGGCATATCCAAACGGTAAGCCCAATTCTGGCCTTAGGCAGCAGTAATTAAGATCATTTTATGAAAAGTGTTTCAATATAGAGTATGAAGCACCCCCTTATGAGTCATGGAACGGCAGTAGCATAAGACCTCATGTACAGTGAGAAAAGCACATCTGGTGTAGGTGGATTGCTTTCAGTATATCATGTAATGAAAACACATTATGGAAATGCAATCATTATGTTCCCAAACCAAGCTTGGCACTGACTTACGCGCATTCTGTTCCTAAGCAATAGCTATTTTCATAATGCAAGGGTTTGATTGATTCCCTCGTAGCAAAATATCATTTTGAATTGTGTGAGATTACCCCACAAATATCAGCTTTTCGTTTTGAATAGTACCCAAAAATACTATAGTCCATCTGGTCACATTCTGCCTTGGATGCCTAAATATCAGAAACACAGATAAAGAAGTTCCATCATGTAATAGTTGACGCCAGCAACTGTCATGGATTCCCTCCTTAAATGAGAGAAGTCCATCCGAGGCTGTGAATCACCACAACATGCCATGTGAAGAAAACATATATTGTTATGGTATTCTCAAACAACCCATGGATAATGCAGGGTGCCCATTTGCAACGAAAGGCAACCACTATGGCTATGTTGTCAACAGCAATCACCAGGTTGCCTAAAATGTGGCTTTTCATCATTAATTGAATTAGTTAATTACCCTTTCTACACATATTGCTCTCGTTAAAAAGGCTTTATCAAGTTAGCCCATTTTTATTAAGCCTTTGTAAAAATTAAAAGTAGCTTCCCATACCTTCCTACTATTTTGAGGTGAAAGTTGCAGTATTACACAATCCTTGAGCATCAAATCGTCAAATATGTAGCCCACGCTTCTTAAACATTTTGGCTGACTGAATTTATTTGGAGTACGCCATGGATGAAGAAAAGCAGTGTTTTGTCTTTTTTAGGTAACGTTGTGAGTCGACAAAAAACAAACAAAAAAACTGCATTTCCCTCATTGGGCAACTGTTTGAATTCATCCAAAATTTTATTTCAATAAACGTTCTTTTAATAGAGTCCGGGATTTCCTCAATATCATTACATGTTGGGAAAACACTTGTTTTTCATCTGCATAGCTATGGAACAACACTCCCAAGGACAGTAAGAAATTATAAGGAATTTCCAGGTAAATATTTCACTAAATGCAATATTAGCATGACACGAGGTTTTGGTTTTCCCACTGCTTCCGATTCTCCTAACATGACCCTTACATTCCTGTTTCTAAAATGAGAGGAGAACCATTTTCTCGGGATATCAAGGCCCAGATTAAAGATTTAATGAATATTACCAGACTTTGATGGTCTAGGATGTCGAATGATGTACACAGATATAAAAGAAGAATTAGTTTGTCGATCTGTGCATTTTCGATTTGCCAGACATCTAATTTCAAATAAAAAACCTGGCTTCCCAAAGTGAATTACCGATCAAAAACTTGTGGAAACATGAACAAATAAAGCTAACTTCAAATATAAGCAAGGGAAGCATTAATTTACCATAGTCAAAACAATAAATAACAGATGTTAAGTTTCGATGAGACAGTGAGAAACAATGTACTATACAGCACAGGTATTCTTTGATTAACAGTCTACCTCAGAGTTGTTAAAAAGAAAAAAAAAATCAGATTGTTAGACCTGCCATTCTTGGTGTGGTCTCCCCTAACCTTTTGCTTCTACTTCCCAAGGTGTTGCTATGTGCTGGAATCTGTTTTTGTTCTTTTTGTTACTCTGTGCACTTTGCCACTGCTGATCAGTGCTAAAGTGCTAGTGCTCCGTATGTGAAATTATATGAGTAATTGTTTTTTCCATAATTGGCATATTTGATTTACTAGTAAGTCCCTAGTAAAGTGCACTATAGGTGCCTAGGGTCTGTAAATCAAATGCTACTAGTGGGCCTGCAGCATTGATTGTGCCACCCACATGAGTAGTCCTGTAAACATGGCCCGTACCTGCCACTGCAGTGGCTGTGTGTGCAGTTTTTAAACTGCCAATTCAGAATGTAAACCTTACCTTTTTTTTTTTTACATGTGAGGCACCCCTAGGGTAGGCCCTAGGTAGCCCCATGGGCAGGGTTCAGTGTATGTTAAAGGTGGGATATGTACTGATACGTTTTTCAAGTCCAAACAGTGAAAGACTGCCAAATTCGGTTTTCACCATTACAAGGCCTATCTCTCTCATAGGTTAACATGGGGACTGCCCTTAAATATTCTTAAAGTGCAGTTTCCCATTGAGAGCAGATAGAAAGTAGGAGTTTGGGGTCTCTGAACTCACAATTTAAAAATACATCTTTTAGTGAAATTGTTTTTTAAATTGCTAGTTTGAAAATTCCACAATTAGAAAGTAGGCGTTTTCTTGCATTAACCATTCTGTGACTCTGCCTGTTTGTGGATTCCCTGTCTGGGTCAGAATGACAGCTGGGTTGTTTGTGAATCTCTACTAGTGACACAAAGGGAGCTGGGGAATATCCTAATCAACCATCTGGGCAAGAGTGAAAGTAGGAACAATCACTTACACTTGAATGGGCTGTGCCTTCCCTCACACAATGCAGTCTCTTACCCCCTAGTGTGTGTCTGGGGCGTGGCCTGGGCCAGGCAGGATCTTGTAAACAATAGAGACTTTTCTTTGAAGTTGGGCAACTTCAAAGGCAGAAAGGGGTATAATTATTGGACCCAAAACCCCAGAATTTAAGATTTCTTCGATATTTGCTTCTGGAACCAAATGGAACCTCTGCCAAGGACAAGTGCTGCCCCTTCCTGTGACTGTACGTTGTTGGGCTATCCTGCAGTTGCTGCTTCTGCCTGTGAAATGGGACAAAGACTGGACTTAGAGACATATTCCTGCTTCAGAAAAATCTCCAAGGGCTTGGACTGAGCTTGCCTCCTGCTTTTGAAGCCTCATGGACAGCAAAGGCTTCACCAACCAGTCTTTGAGTCCGCATGCTAGCTTGTTAGAGGATGCTATTCCAGTTCCTGGGCCTCTGAATGTGAATTACTGGTAAATTCCTGTGAAACAATGCTTGACGATGCAGTGCCACTTCGTAAGGACGCTGCTGCATGGAACCCATGACACCATCTGCATCTGAAGATGAGGACCTCGCAGAAGTGCGACAACCCCCCTGACATCGCAGGCACTGTGTCATTGATGCCACGGATGACCCAAGAACTCACAAGATCGGAGTGCCATAGCACCTACGTTCATGACCCCTGGCCCCATCGCAATGCCTCTGACCCTGTGCCATGACCACAATCCAGTGAGGTCACCCCGCAGCATCGTAACTTCACCAGAGGTGCCCAGGGACCGGCTCCATGCAGCTGATGCCACCTCACCTCCACTGCTCCGCAGCAAGGACTTGACGCCTCTTGGTGATGCCTCCAATCCTTTGCCTCACAGCACCGGAACCGATTCCACCTCAAATCCAGCGACATCTCGCTCGCCGACTCCGTATTCGGGTCTGTTTTCCTCACTTTTGCTAAGGTACTGTATCTGGGGGTCAGTGTGAATCTGTAAATGGTGATAGTGACATTGCATTGTTGGAAACAACTCCAACGCCGCTTAACATCAAATTGTAGCATTGGTGCTTTTAGGTACTATTTTTGTGTTTTTAATTGCTAAAGTCATAATTTTCATTGTGTATTATGGATTTTTATCATATTTGGTCTTGTTATTTAGATATATATTTACTATTTTTCTAAAACTGTGTGGTGTCCATTTTGTAGTGTTCCACTGTATTACTGTGTGTGTTGGTACAAATACTTTACACATTGTCTCTGGGTTATGCCTTTCTGCTTGTGCCAAGCTGCCAAGGGGGTGAGTGGGGGTTAATTGGTTGTGTTTCTCATCTGCCTTGACTAGAGTGAGGGTCCGTGTTTGGACACAGGTACCCTGACTTCCAAACAAATATTCAATTTCTAACACAGATGAACAGAAATAAAAAAGATCAAAAGTGTCAGTCTAGAGGCCAAACTAATTGAGCAGCTGAAAAAGCACAGGATGAATCACTACACACCAAACCAAGGGAACCAACGGAGGAGTGGTATTCACATCCAAATCTTAATTGAAAATTATAAAATGTTTTATAAGTCTTTAATATTCACTTATAGATGAGTTTTGTAGGAAATTATCATACTAACAAAGACAATTAGAACAACAAACAACATGTGTTAAGAAGAATCGTATTTAATATGAGTATGCCTGAACTGAGTTCACTGCTAAATATTTTAAAAGGCAAATACTCATGGCATCCATATACAAGCGGAAGAATAACATTTAAATACACAATATGTGAATATTACATTTCCTCTTTTAAATGTACCTGTTGGAACAGATTTGTTAACAAAACTGTATAGTAGTTAAAATTAAGGATGACAGAAGCTAACCCTATGAAAAAAAAATCAAAGCAACTTTAGCAGTTTATTTGATTAATGAGTAACGACGTTAAAGAACTAAGATTTCACATGTTGGAAACAGTAAATAATAATTACAAAGGAAGTGTCCGTGAACGTGTGCATTCGCAAAACTAATGCTATGAGATCTAGAGAGAGAGTACCTTTCAGACCACAGGATTTAATAATCAAATAGACTTGAAAGGCCTTCACATGAAATTGATGCAGCAAAGATTTGTGTGATTAAAGAACAAGTTGACTGATTAATGGCAAACCCCGCAGAAACCTACTTTTCCAAAATGTAATGAACAAATTGAAGGCAAACAGCGAAACCAAAGTTGCGTGAGTAAACATATTTTGTGATAAATGTGCTAGCAGTGAGCAAATATAATTAACGTTTGGGAAATATATGAACACAAGCGCTTTGTAAAATGCTAAATGTGTAGTGAAATTAAAATTAATGTATAAATAATGATTGTGAAATTGAAACTGAGCCTGGACATCAAATCTCAGTAAATTGAAAGAAAACATAAGACCAAAACATAAATTGCTGTTGATGTAAAAAGATACCTGAATATGTAGAATATTGAAACCGTCTGGATTTTTCTGTACTATTGATCAGTGTAAATATCACCGAAATCACAAATTAGATTATTATGAGTAATGCTATCATTCATGCTACATCCTGTCCGCCCTTTAACAGGTGTGCCTGACATCATCAATCTACAGTTTACTCCTTATAGCTTCTAAAAGTGGGACTTGCCCGCTCTTGAATGTATTGCATTTTAAAGCTACAATATCTGAGATTAAGTAACTTTAAAATTATTTTTTTTCATCTTGTTATCCCTCTGCAGATAAAACATGATTTTTCAAAAAAGAAGGTAATCATGTCACCTCTAAGACGGCCTTTGGTTAATGATGCTTTTATGGCCTAATTTGAGAGCTCTGTTGATATTTAAAACACACTAAGGGCCACATGTACCAAGTGGATTTATCCATTCTGTGTCTATGGGAAAATGTGTTGGTACATATGGCCCTAGGTTACGTATTAAAATCTTTTACGAAAAAATAATGAAAGGCTGTTCTTTTTAAGTCTCACCTAGAGAGGACTTTAGTGCCTTCCAGGCTACCATAATAACAAAATAGTAATACATAAACCTAACTCCTAGAAGATGGCTTGGTCTGCTTTCTCAGCCAATAATTAATGTACATGCCATTCGCATTTTGCATCAGCCCCTAGGACAGCACACATACAGTGGGATAATCAGCCAGCCACCTCAGCCAATGACTTGTGTACAGTGTCATTCACAATTTAGATCAGCCCCAAGGACAACCGTTTGTTTACTGCCAGTAGATTACTGGATTGTCAGACGTCCTAAGTGATGGGATTTTGCATCTTTATTTATGATTCCATCTCTGGAAGCTGTCAGCATTAAGCGGGAAAACAGTCCATCACAAGCCAGCATAGTGACATGCACAGAGCCCCACATAGGACATCTTTTGTGCATTGCAAATGGTGATGCTTGATGTAGAACACAGATAGGGCTCTGTCAAAAACCTATAAAGTATGGCTATCAAAACCTCTTATAGACCATTGAGCTTAAACCGAAACTAAAACAGCTGACCTAAACTCGCCTCAACTCTTGCAAGATTATAGAAAATAGGTATGTGTTTACTATTTATAAAAATAAAACGATTTAATATGCTGTTTTATGTAATGAGTTGGTTCTGCTGTGAAACATAGAAAAGTTTCGCAAAGGTTTTACTGTCTTACATGTTTCACAGCTTTTTGCGTAAATGCAATGCTGAGCTGATACAGCTACACGCCAGCATAGCAGCTCGATTACTCATATTGCTGGAAACTACTCCATTCAGCAGGATTGCCTCTGCTGTTCATAAAGCGACTATTATGTTAATTTGCAGCACTTTCGTACCCCAGGAGAGGAGGTGGTGTCTAATTTTGGCCGCTCATCACAGTTCATCGCTCTTAATGATTTCATTGGACGCTCACAGGTGAAGAATAACTACAGAAGTAGAAGAGAAGACAAGAGAAGAGATGGATGCCCAAGTCAAAAAGAAAGATCTTCCTGGAGTCATTCCTGTAATTATCTGCTGAAGTTATCCCAAGCCTTCCTGAAGTATGTGTATAGGGTGAAATATTTAAATGAGATGACTCCAGAGTCATCACAACAACTACTCCAGGATGATGCTGTGATTACTCCCTTGGAAAACGTGTGATTATCTTTAATCTTACAGGATGACTGCATGACAACTAGGGGATGACAGCAGATTACTTCACAATGACTCCTTGACAACTAGGGGATGACAGCAGATTACTTCACAATGACTCCTTGACATATCAGGGATGAAAGCAGAATACTTCACAATGACTCCATGACAACTAGAGGATGAGAGCAAATTACTTAATGATGACTCCATGATAACTAGGGGATGACAGCAGATTACTTCATGATGACTCCTTGACAACTCTGGGATGAAAACAGATTACTTCACAATGACTCCATGACAACTAGGGGATGGGAGCAGATTACTTAATGATGATTCCATGAGTACTAGGGGACGGAAGCAGATTACTTCATGATGACTTTGTGACTACTTCAGGATGTATTTGTATTGCTACAGAATAAATTAATGAGTACTTCAGGGTGTGGTGTCATTGCTTCAAGGTGACTCTGTGAGGACTTCTGGATATGTTTTTTTCTACTTCTTAGAGAATCCAAGCTGATTGTTTTAAGTAATTCTCAGTGTTAGGTTTCTCTCCAACTGAAGCGTACTGTTATGCATAAACATACAAGG
Organism: Pleurodeles waltl; assembly: GCF_031143425.1. Taxonomy (NCBI): domain Eukaryota; kingdom Metazoa; phylum Chordata; class Amphibia; order Caudata; family Salamandridae; genus Pleurodeles; species Pleurodeles waltl. The sequence continues at coordinate 244,352,910 of NC_090438.1, forward strand.
GCTCAATTAGTTCATGTCAGAAACCAACCTGACATACAGTTGTAAGATTACAATTCCACCAAGTGTATGCAGATTTCATTGGGGAATAATGTGCTTTTAAGTGTGGTTTGAAATGTCAGCCCCATTTAAAGTTGCATAGTTAGCAGCAGCTTTCAGTGAAGTAAAATAGTATCACTGCAATTCTAAATGAAGTCACATCCCTTTACTCTAAATTGAAATAATCATGTCACATGTATGGAATTTCATATACTGCATAAACAACATGTTTTTTTGCACTTACAACAATTTTTTACATGGGCCAGAGAAAACTAAATATCTTTAGCATACATATGTCAATCTTAATAACCATCCCCTCTTTTAGTTCTTGTTGGCTGACTGTGACCAGTGATGGGTAAATGGTAATTACAGTGGGAGAACATTGACGAGCCATGAGTGAAAGGGTGTGGATAAGCATTTTTAGTGGATGTCAAATTACTTCTGAGTTCTGCCAGCAGTTAATACTCTCAGTCTGAGTGGGGTAACAGATGTGAGTTTTGTTGTGAATAGCTATGGATGAGGGGATGGTCAACTGATTTACAGGTTTCTGGGGTAAAGTGAGTTTATGGGGTGTAGTAAGATATGTGAAAAGCATTGTGTGCGTCTTTAAGTGGATAGCGTGAGTAGGGAAAAGAGAATGGTAGTGAAAGTGAAAGATTTGAGTGGTCAGATTAGACGAATGTGAATCACTGAAGAGTGGTCAGTGGGTATCTCATCAGTGGGTGCTAGAGACTGGTGTGAATTAGTGGTGCTCAGAAGTTAAGAGAGATACTCAGTAACTGTGCGCTGCAAGCATTGATGCACTGTTAAGATTACAGACTGAGCGGCTGAGGAAAATGGAGGTGTAGCAAGTGGTTGTGGGTGTTTATTGTGAATGGTGTGTTTTAGTAAATGGATGGAATGAATAAGTGGCATTGCATGTTGTCTGTTGGTTTAGAGTGTCAGGGAGTGGTACTGTAAGTACCTCTTCACAAGTGGTGATAAGAGTGGCCTATCAGGTAGTGCTGTGAGTGGCACTGCATTAGAATGAGTGAGTGGCAAGCATATCACAGAAGTGGCTGTAGGTGAATAGGTATTATTGAATGGTAAGATCCCACATCTGAAATATCTTCTAGTTGAAAGCACTGTATATGCGATACATTACATAAGTCAAGTTCAGCACGCTTTTATTATAAAGTGTGGGGAATTGAAACGACATCACGTTATATAGAGTAGAAGAATCTTTTCACAATTGTTGATCAAGATCAAACTTAGTGGATGTTGAATGTCCCGGGCTGAATCCCGGGCTGAATCCCCTGTTTTTGTATCCAACATGGCGCTGGACTAAGATGCCGTAATAGCAACAGGGGATTCAGCCCGGGACATTCAACATCCACTAAGTTTGATCTTTATCAACAATTGTGACAATTTTGTCAGAAGATTCTTCTACTCTATATAACGTGCCTTGAGAAAGCCCTGGCGCACTTGCAATATGGGGCGAAACACGTGTTGGCTGCAACTCCGTTGAATATTGGAACTTAACCTCCCCTTAACTAAAACGTGTCAAATGAGAGACTGCCTTTCTGATGTCTTTTCAATTCCCCACACTTTATAATAAAAGCGTGCTGAACTTGACTTATGTAATGTATCGCATATACAGTGCTTTCAACTAGAAGATATTTCAGATGTGGGATCTTTCCTTTCAATAATACAGTATTTCTGCTAGTAGGAGGACTGGGGTCCAGGCCCTCCGGTTTTAAGTTCCCACAGCCCATATAAAAGGAATTTTTTACAGGAAGTCATCCGTCTGGACCCTCTTTTCTCACTGTAGGTGAATAGGTATTGCATGTGAGTAAGGGTTAAGTACACTGGGTGATGAGTAAGCAGTGCGAGTGCTGTGAAGCATTTTAATGGCAGCATTTAAATGGTATAATTCTTTATGTGATATTGACTTGGTTTTAATTGCAAGTGGATGGGGTAAAGTGTGAATGATGATCTAGACCGGATTTAAGATAAGAAGATGTGCTCAGAGATGCTTAGGGGCATATTTATACTCTCTTTGCTCCGAATGTGCATCAAAACTTTTGACGCACAATCGGCGCAAACCCTGCCCCATATTTATACTTTGACGTCCGACCCCGCGGGCGTCAAAGTTCCACCATGTGCGTCATTTTTTGGAAGGGGGAACCAGCCTTGCGTTAATTATATGCAAGGTAGGCGTTCCCTTCCAAAAAATGACTTTAAGGCCTGTGCGCCTTATTCATACTGTGACGTCATTTTGACGCACAGGAGGGGGCAGGCCTTTAAAAACGGCGTCTGGCCTGATGGGCGCCGTTTTTTAACGCCTGGGTCAGGGCAGGCGTTAAGTGACCTGTGGGCTCAGAAGGAGCCCCGAGGTGCCTTCCCATGCCCCCAGGGACATCCCCTGCCACCCTTGCCAACCCCAGGAGGACACCCAAGGATGGAGGGACCCATCCCAGGGAAGAAAAGGTAAGTTCAGGTAAGTTTTTTTTTTCGTATTTGTTTTGTGGCATGGGGGGCCTGATTTGTGCCCCCCTAAATGCCACTATGCCCAATGACCATGCCCAGGGGGCATAAGTCCCCTGGGCATGGCCATTGGGCAAGGGGGCATGACTCCTGTCTTTGCTAAGACAGGAGTCATTTCAATGGGGGTTGGGCGTAAAAAAAAATGGCTCAAATCGGGTTGAGGCCTGAATTTTGCCTCAGACCTGACTTGCCCCATTTTTTGACGCCCAAGCTCCATTGTCCCCTACGCCGGCGCAGCCTGGTGTGAGTCATTTTTTTTGACGCACACCAGTCCGCTGCGCCGGCTAACGTCATTCAATAAATAAGGCGCCCGCTTGGCGCTTTGGAATGGCATTAGCCGGCGGTAAAATTTTTGACGCACAACTGCGTTGGCGCAGTTGTGCGTCAAAAATTATAAATATGGGCCTTAGTGGGGTAAGTATGACTAGAGATTATGAATGTTAATAAATTGGATTATTTGGGGTGGGTGACTACCCACCTCAAAAAACGATTACAGCCCTTGTCAGGCTGAACCCTTAAATTCACTAAATTAACCAAACCGTCATCTCGTTGCAGGTATGACAGAGCAGACAAGCTTAACTATGCGCAATGTGTAAATTGTTTATGCAATCCCAAAACAGTAACAATGCGGAAATGCAAAACAATAAAAAACACAAACTGAATTATAAAAATAGAGTAAAGTTTAATAAATGAAATGAAAAAATCCAATAAGGGAACCAGAAACATGCATTTTTTTAACTATATAAGCAGGAATAGGACAAGAAGAAGCACAAAGCGCACATGATAGTCAATGGTCACAGTAGATCCCGACTTGAGTGCAATTTGAGGCTGGCCACAATGAAGCATTGGTTAGAACACCAACCAGGTTTGTCCTGGACAAAGATTTTACCTTCTGACTTACTCATTTAATCTGAATCCACCACAGGAGTATGTCTAAAGCTCCCCAGGACCTCATGGGAGGCACTTGAAAACTAACAGGGTGCAATGCAAAAGGCAACAGCAGGGTCCAGACCAGGTCAAGTTGCCACTGGTCAGCTTGGCAGTTGCAGGAAAAAGGCACTTGTAGCTTGTTGTGTCCCTCTGGCTTGAACATGTCAGCCTTACAATCCTTGGAGTCAATGGAGAGAGCCTTACAGTCCTCGGTACAAGAGAGAGCAGGTCCACTCCTTCATTGCTTTTTACAGGGCACGGAAAGCAGTTTTAGTCCTCTTCTTATCTTCCTCAGGTCTGGGAGTCTTATGAAGAGGGTGCCTAGAGATGCCACATTTATGCATGGCACTAATTTGTTGGTGGGAATGACTACTGGGCATGCTGTAGCCAATGGGGTAAACGCTTCCTGTGCCAGCCATACCCACTTTTGCCATTTTCAAGATGTTGAAAGTCATAGGTGATGTAGTTGGTAACATGCAAGCGAATAGGGTTATCTACATAAGTTATGCAGAGAGTGATCTAAAATATGGAGAGTCTATGGAAATCCTGGAGAGACAATGAAGAGGGCTAAAAGTCAACTGTTAGGAAGCAGATGTAAATGATTTACAAGGAATGCAGAGTGGATCTACTGCACACAAAGCAGAAGTGGTACATGTAAAATTGATAAAGCAGATTGGAACTTCAAATGTACAGGGTGAAGTGAGGATATGGAACTTGGGCAGTTGAGTCAAAGAGCTCTGTTTGGAATAGGAGGCACATATTTAGAGAATTGATAGAGAGGAAGGACAAATGGATGGTACAAGTGCAGGGTGGAAAGCATATATAGATGGTGGAATCCTAAATGAAGGATGAAGAGCTGGTGTGGAGATAAGAGCAAAGTACAGACGTTTTGCGGTGCCTGGTGTCAAAGTAGCTGGTATCAAGTAGATAGTCGGGAGCGGGGGAGAGGAGGGGATTCAGCAAATATACAATATCGGGGGTAATGGAAAGCAGATGTAAAGAGAAGAGTTGAAACATGATAAGAGTGGATGCGGGCTGCGAAGTGAGGATGCACATGGTGGAAAGAGGATGCAGCATCTGCATACAAAGAATGCTGAGATGTGTGAAAAACATACAGAAGGAAGGGTTTGGACTCTAGATTACAGAGTGGAGTGTGCATGCGCAGAGTGGAAAGATGATGTACAGGATGAAGAAGGTATTGGGTGGAAACTTGGAGAGCATGTTAGGCTGGGGTGGAAAATGCACCTAGCAAGAGGTGATTATATTTGGAGGATGGAAAGAATACCTGGATAGGAGCACAAGTATGGAGTGGCAAAGACAAGTGGAGGTTCGTAGCCATGGAGAGTGATATGCAGAGTGAGGAGCCCATGAAGTATGGACGTATAGTTTGGGGGGCAGATGTGGAGAATGATTGAGTGTGGAGAGCATATCTAAAGGATGGAGGCAGCATGTCAAGGGTTCAGAAAAGATGTATAGGCTGGAGAGAAAATGTACAGGGTGAAGAATGTGTGTACAACCCATGCGGAGTGTTTACAAAAGATGTGCTTAGTGAAATGAAAAAGTGTACTTAGTGGAAAGTAGATGCGTACGGTGGAGAGCACACAGAGGATGGACAGCAAATATATAGTATCAGTAGCATGTGTGGAGAGCAGATGTTCAGGTTGAAGAGCAGATTTGAGGGAGGAGACAAGTCATGGAGAGTAGGCAGAGGGCACATGTGGGAGGGTGAAGAGTGAATGCAGCAGGCAGATGAGTATGTGGAGAGCCAATGTAGACAAATATATTGAGAGTAACCAGAGGTGTACAAGACAACTGAAAATGAAAGCACTGAGAAAGGATGCATATTGCTAGAGAACAGAGCGTTGCAGGAAGTGGACATGGAAAGCAAATGTAGACAGTGAAAAATTGAGTTGAGGTTTGGAGAGTGGAGAGCATGTGTACAGTCTTGATAAAGGGAGATGGGAAGGTGTAGCTGATGCACAATGGTTGCAGTGCATGGAGGGAGGATGTGTTGTGCAGGGACAAGACAGAGTAGATGTAGATTATGGAAAGTGAAGGAGAAACTTAGATTGGGTGCAGAGAGGTTTGAATGGCTTTATATAGTGGAGTGAAGATGTGGAAGTTGAATGCAAAGGGAGGACAAAGGAATTGTACAGTGGATATCGCAAATAGACTGCGGCATAGCCAAAGTGCAATGGGTCCTAAAGTAGAAACAGAAAATGAGCCTCCTAGCCCCTGTTAAGGTAGTGAAAAACATCCATAATTAGGGTGCATTGGACCCTTGATATCCCTGCGTGGAATGCATTGACACTGTCTCTGCTGCACTACTGATAGCTACTCCCCTACACAAGGATAGGCACATGGAGGATGGAAGAATCTGGAGAATGGAGAGTACAAGTAGGGATCACAAATGGAGGGTGGAGAGGAGATGTACAGGGTGGAGAGCTTGGGTGGACAGTGCATGTAGATGGTGGAGAGGAGACACAGAAAAGACGATGAACAGGGCAGTGAATACATGTACAGTGTGGTGAGGGGTTTGAGTGCAGCTATGGAAAATGGATGCAGAACACAGAGTTTGGATGTGGCATGTAACATTTACAACGAGGTGTTTATCAGGATAGACATGACAACGCAATTCTTTACAAGGCAGGTAAGTACAACAAGGAACCTTTTTAGGCATTTTACAACACAGGTAAGTATTTTTATTTGTGACATAATTTTTATGTGACTTAAAAACAAGCATTGTCAACTCCAACAGCCTACACAAGGTATTGGCTTTTTATATGTTTTATTCATGCAATACAACAGCGTGGCTAAATGTTAAGATTTAAAATGGGATATGACATGGCCAGGACTGGTAGAGTGAAAAAAATAGAGCCAACAAAAATGAGCAGTGCAATGACAATTCATGTGTCAATGCTGCAGGGGGGGATGAACACAAAGACGAAGGAAGCATTCAGCAGCTGACCAATAAGAAGTGAGCAAATGACAGTGATAGTGAAGCCAACTAAAGGTAAGGGGCAATATCTAAGCCATCTGAGATAAAACAAAAGGTCTCAAAGAGACCACACCAAAAGGGAGTGCTTAAGGGTTAAGGGATGGGGTAATAAAGGATCAGAGGAGGGTAAAGGAGGCAAAGAGTTTAAGGTTGAGGGGAGACAGGATCAAGTCGGGTAGAGGTAAAGAAATGTAAGGGGTCATAATGATTCAGGGATTTGTAGGGGTAAAGGGTTTCAGCGATTTTAGGGTTGAGTAGTGGGTAGAGGTAAAGGGAGGTAAGAGGTGTTCATGGGTGGGTAGAATGGGTAAGGGATTTTTAGGTTTAGGGGCCAGGAGAGGTAAAGGGATGTAAGGGATTTTTAGGGCTCAGAGGTGGAAACCAGTAGAGGCAAAGGAAGGTAAGGGATGTTTTGAGTTCAGGGGTAGGCATAGATAAAACAATGTAAGAGGTTTTCATGGCTCAGGGACAAATAGAGGTAAAAGGCTAATAAGAATTCAAAGGGTGGGCAGACAAAGGAAGTAAGGAGATTTTAGAGTTCAGGGGAGAGTAGAGGTTAGGAGTTTTTATGGTCCCAGGGTGGGTAGACTTACAGAAAATAAGGGTTTCTCAAGGTTCAAGGGTGAGTATAGGTTAAGCGGTTTGTCATTGGGTGGAGGTAAAGTAAGGGTTTTTTCTACGATTCAATTGCAGGTAGAGGTAAAGCAATGGTCTTCAAACATTTTAATGCCAGATCCTCAACGCCTCCACATGCCCCAGACCCCCCCCCACCCCTGTGGAAAAACATTAATGGGGCCCCCTTCTGAATTTTTCACAATTATTCTAATAAATTGGGTTAAGTTCTCTTATTGTTTAAAAATGCAATCAAATACATGATGCCATACAATTCTGGTCAAGCAGGACTTACTAGTGTGTAAGAGCATTCACAGTGTGATTACTAGAGATGGGGTTTTGAAGCGTATTTGGAGTCTCTTCCCTTTTGACACATACTCCCAGCTGGATATAAATAGATAAAACAGGTTAGTGATGGCCATCACAGAGCGGTATACTGCTGCTCATGTTTTCAGCTTAAAACAAAGCCCTGTTATCCGCATAATTCTTCTTTTGGCCAGAGCATGGTGCCCGACCTGGGAACATTTGAGGCCGCCCTAGGGTGCCAGCCCCCAGGTCTGAAAAACCCTGAAGCAAAGAGAGGTATGATGTTTCTGGGTTTCGTAGAGGGAAATGGAATTAAGGGATTTTTTTAGGTTTTAGGGGTGGGTAAATATAGGGTTAAAGAATAAATGTATATGTGTATAAAATGTGTGAATAAATAAAAGTAAAAATGTAACAAATAAAAATTAAGGCAGGTTTAAGGGGTCTCACCCAAACAAACAAAATAAAGATATAGCGATATACACACACACATGCATATGTATAAATATTTATGAGTGTAACTGGACATTTATATAAGATTGTATTACATGTGTCGTACAGGTACGCCTTATAAACACAAGTGCTGTAAAGTCTGAAATCCAGTGGTTGGGGGATCATCAAATGTCTATGTACATGGTGAAGAATGGATGTAGTCTGGGCAGCAGATGTAAAGAATTGGTGTTTAGAAAAGATATTGAGTAGGTTTGGATCATATAGAGTGTGGAGAGTTGGCGTACAGAGTAAAGAGCATGTGGCATGTGGAGAGCATATCTGAGGGCGGTTGGCCACACACAGAGGGGAAAAGTGCATATGAAGCATTGGAAGCAATACACAGGGTGAACAGCAGAGGTGGAGGGAAAATGCTGAGAATGGAAAGTGCCCATGCAGGGTTGAGAGAAAAAGTATTAAGAAAGAGATGATAGGGTGAAGAATATAAATAGAGGATAAAGAGCACAAGGAGAGTGTACATAGCATGCCTGAGGTTGAGTGATAGTCTAGAAGCAGATATAGAAAGAGAATGTGGATTTTGGCGATTGGCACATGTCGAGTAAACATGGATTGGGTGCTGGGGGTATTCATATGGAGGGCTGAGTGCAGATATGGAGTATACAGGTTATAAATATACAGTGGCGAATGGCTGTGGAGGGTTGAGAGTGCATGTGATGAGTGGATTGCCTCCATGGAGGTTGAAGACCAGCATACACGGTGGACCGCCGATGTAGGACTTGCAGTGCAAATTTTTTGTGAGGAAAAGCGTGTGTATAACAATATATCCATTTGTAACGTAAGTGGTACTCATGCAAAGTGCTCCAATACTTTGGGGTTGAGTTCTCCCTATACAAAAACTGAAAAAAAAATCAAAAAAAGACAGTGGATGGATGAGAAAATGCACGAGGAACAAAAGGTGTAGAAAACAAACAGAAACCTGATGGAGAGGGATATGGTGTGAAACAAAAGAACAGAATGTATTGATAGGAGAAAAAGAAGTTATGCTAAAATGATTAAGAGTAAGAGGCAATCCCATCCATTCCTATTTAAAAAAACAAAACTGGTCAAGCTCTTGCTTAAGGAGTGGCTCCCTGCCTCACTCACCTTGTTCGTTTCCCCTGCTATCTATACACCTTTCCCTCCTGCAACAACGCTGCACTCGGTTTAACACCCTGCACCTTCCTTCTGCTTTATTTCAAAAGAGGTACATAGAACTCCTGATGCGAAACTATCGGTTTTAGATCCGTGTATGCGGCGCTCTAATTGTTTGGCATTTCCCCTCCGATGCAGGTATACAACTCGGGGACAAAGAGCTGCACGAGTTTAGGGCGCAAAATTTGATGGCTGGTTTGGACAAAACAGTCCCCTTGCTGATTGGCCAAAATGGTCAGTTTATTGGAAACACAAGATTAATGAGAAAAAAAAAAAACAATAGCAAGAATGTGCCTATCATTTAAAATATTGTAGGCTTGGTGCCTGGAAAGAAGATGAAATCTCCTTCATAAGAATAATTTTTTTTATTTATATAGCAAACTTTTTTTTATATAATATGATGTGTCTATGTTTTTTCCTACAATAATATTGTGTTTTTTATGCACAGCTGTGACTGAAGGGCAATACCCATGAACATGTGTAGTTTAATTAAAATTCACATATTTTCCTAAAATGCATTTTCAAAAGGATTTTGACTTTCGACAGTAAGTTTCATTAGCATTTCTATTTCATAGAATTACATGGTACTTTTGGAAGAGAATGTGACTTATGGCCAGAGCTACCGCTTGGAGCTGGAGAGCCAGACTTGAGTCTCGGCGTCTGCTTAGAATCCTGTGATTCTGGGCAAATCACTTAATCTTCCCCAAGTGCCTATCGAAAAAGAATGTCAGTGCATAAAGTAACTGGTGCTCATGTAGAGAGCTCCCATTCCTTTAGTAGAGTTTGCACTTTATACAAATTAAAACTTCATCAAATTGTTTTACAAGAACTCCCATCACACCCTTTTTTTGGCTGTTATCTGACAGAATACCCATGATAGGAGGGGCTACCTGTTGATTCTCAGAGATGAGGACATTTGCATACTGCACTCAGTGCTTAATTTGTAAATAATATAGTGCCGGTGCTGAAAGCTCTCCTCTGAAACAAGCATCTGTTGCAATTAAAGGTGCTAACACAGATTACTGAGCCAGCTGAATCCTGAAGCCATCTCGGGCCTCTTTAATTCATTCACTGCCACTCCCTGCCCCTTCAGCTCACTCTTTCTGCTTTCTCCTGTCTTCCTTTGTGATGCTTTTTAGTTTTTCTCTTCCTGCGTCTTTCCATATGAGTGTTTATGCTTGAGGTAGAAAAATAAGTGCCGGCCTTCAAAAATAAATGCCGGTGCTCCGCACCGGAATCAACAAGCACAAATTAAGCACTGACTGCACTGTACAGCGTGGCAGTATTTCTAAGTGACACGATTTCCAAATACGTTTTTTCTACAAGTGGTCTTGGACAAATTGCTCTTTCTTAACAGTGGAAATTCCATGTTAGTTAGTTATAAATGGTTTCCACTACGTTATATTGCTGACTTTTTTTATATCTACTTAAGTGATATAAGGTAGCAATCTAGAGGCAAACACCAATTTGTGATGTTTAAAAATCAGGAGGCTACTTGGACACATTGGCTGAGGATAAATACAAATTCCTTGGTGACAGAACTTTATTTTATTGGACCGTCGTAAGCAGCAAGTTGAGACGTTCTAGTCACTGTGCGCTCACCCGTTAAAGGTTTTCATGCCACCACCATCTGTGTTCAGCGCTTTATGAACAATACACGCATACAGACACCTTTAATGGACATTGCAGTGTATGGTTCTATAAAAGTGAGAAAACAATGGACACCCCTCTGGGTGACGTCACCACTACCCTACCGGGCAAATTGAAGCAATTCCAATCACAGAGGGGAGTTATTCATATTCACTAGCTTACCACCCAATCATCCATTTACACACCTAATTACCATCTCATCACCCCAGCCGTCCACTTACTTATCAGACTGTCCACCCATCAGTGCATCTACCCTCCACCCTTCCAACTACATTTCCGTTCTTCCATAGTTCTGCACACAGATTCATCCCTCTCTGCAGTGTTTCATGTGCAGCTTGCCTATCGTTTTGGTTCTTAGCTTGAAAACTATTATGTCCTCATTGTCGAATATTATAATACAGTTTCCTGGTAGAGCTGTCGGTATAGGTGCAAAATGTCAGACTTCTTATTCTAACGCTAATGCCAGAGCTACCGCCTTTGTAACTAGGGAAGCAGGTTCGAGTCTCGGTGTCAGCTCCACATCCTGTGATTCTTGGCAAATCAATGTATCTCCTTGACGCTAAAAAACATGAATGTGCCCGTTGTATAATATAACTGGCGTTAGAAATACCTTCAGGTCAAGTTCGTGCTGCCTGTATAAAACTGCAAAAAGTACATTAAGAGAGATGTAATTATATGTTAAAAGACTATGGCCCTCATTACAACCCTGGCGGTCCAAGACCGCCAGGGCTGTTTTGGCTGAAGCACCGCCAACAGGCTTGCGGTGCTTCAGAGAGGATTACGACCGCGGCGGTAGCGCCGTGGTCGCACCGCCAGGGCCGGCGGTTTCCCGCCACATTTGCCCCGGCGGTGATAATACACCAGGGCAGCGCTGCTTGCAGCACTGCCCAGGGGATTACGAGTCCCCCTACCGCCAGCCTATTCCTGCATAGCATAGCAGACAGTGAAAAGCACTGTGCACCCGTCGCACGGCCGCAACACCGCCGGCTCCATTTGGAGCCGGCTCCCATGTTGCGGCCCACATCCCCGCTGGGCCGGCGGGCGGAAAATCTGTTTCCGCCTGCGGGCCCAGCTGGAATGTCATAATGGGCACTGCGGGAGTGCGGCCGCATTGGCGGCCGCACGGCGGTTACAACCGCCCGCCAATGTTGTAATGACCCCCAAATTGATATAACTCCATATGTATTTATTCCATTTATTTTTATATGTGTCATCACTAAATTTTAGAGCGGGCAATTGCTGTCCAAGGCAACCCGTTTAGTATCAGGAAGTTTGCGCTGCAGTCACGGCTTTACCAATTGTCCAAATTGCGTGCTTCTGGGCAAAGCACAATATATCTTTCTTAACAGTGATTGGAGCCCAAACAAAACCAAGAAGGAAAGGAAGGGACCTTTCCAAACAATTAGGGAGACTTGTTTGGAGGTGGGTTCGGCAAGTAGGAGAGTTGAAGAAGAACGTGAAATGGTGTTTTCTAATTGCTGCCTGTCTTAAGAAAAGTCACAAGTCCAAGCAACAAGGCTGAAGCTTAAGGTAGAAAATGCACCTTCACCGCCTTCGGGCATCATCCTTTCGCACCTCCCATTGAACGCCTATTAGCTGCAGAGCAGTGACAACACCTTAAAACAAAGCACATCAACCACCTGGTCCCCACCGACTGTTTCTATCTTTAAGGTCACGATGTTTTAAATAAAAAAACAGCTGCCTTCCCAACCTCAATGCACAGTGTACATGCGCTGAAATTGGCATTTCCAAGAGAAAAGAGTGTTGAGTCCATTATTGTGATTAGAAGGCACCTAATGTGAAACAGCGCAGCAGTGGCCTGACCTAGAATAAAAGCAGAGACAGGCGAGCTAACAAATTGATGAGACAGCAAAGACAGTGGCGTGGCTTGGCTCTCAGAGTCCATTAACGAGCAGAGCCATGCATGTGCCATTGCAGAAATCATCCAAAAGTCATGCCACTCTTTTATTCCCTGGAAAAACAAACCTAAATATACTCTGCTTCTCTGGGAGTCAAGTGTTAGCGACACAGATGAGGCCTCTGTGTCAGACGACAGACAACCTGAGTAGGTTGGAAATCACTGCATCCTACCCTCAGTCACTGGCCTTTTTAATGGGACTGAGTGAGACTAGCATCTCATTACCTCTCTCCAGGTTGTGCATTGATGAACTGAACTATTTTATTAAGACTACAACACTAGCTGGAGTTTACACAGCAATTTCTGTACTAGGTGCTGAACCAATACATGTGTCATTTTAGTAAAAGAAAGACACCTGCAGATTATCAACTGTTTTGTGAAGCAGGTCCAACTATGCTACTCATATATAAATATGTAGTCCACAGATTAAAAACAGATATCTATAGCAAATAATGAGCTCATGGACATATTGTAACTAGACGGAGATGCACCTGTAATGTACAAATCGATCTATGCAGCAGGTAATGTTTCTGTGGTTGGAACCAAAGAATGAATGATACATAGAAGTGGCTGCATCAGCCAATAAGCACACTAAGCTGTCTTGCTTGGAGGAATTTGTAGTTTATATGTTACACAAGGACCTCTGAAGAAACTTAATTCCCTTCTCCCCAGATGCTATTTCGTAGGATTGGACATTTGACCTGAAAGTTTACAGAGAATTTAACAGTACTTTGTTCTTTTTGCATACAATACAAAACAACTCCCATGGTAAATTACTTTGTGAGCTTTCCTTAAAACATTCAGCAAACGTTCTACTTTACTAAGATAAGCTTAACCTAAATGGTTGATATGCCAGTAAAGTAATCAACATTTTTTTCTTTACTTGTTTGAAAAAGGTTTGAATGAATCCAAAATGTTAGCTCTCTTGAAGTAATCAACAAATCATTTTCAAATCATCCTCAGGTCATCAAGAACAATCTCCTCTTCTGACATAATCAGATACTCATCCTCAAATCATCAGGAACAATCCCATTTTGTGAAGTCATCAAATACTCATTTTCAAGTCATCTTCAGATCATCAGTCTCAGGTTTCTAAGCTTTGCTGATGACTTCAAGAGCTTGAAGATGTCTGATGATGAGGAAATGACTTCTAAGGTAGTTCAATGATCATCGGATTACTCTGGGATTGCTTCTAAAGTAACCCTCTTTGACCTGGGTGGGAGACAGGTGCCAGATTGGGGGGGGGTGTATTCATCATAAAAAGCGCCCACCAACTTCCACAAACCTCAGGACCTCAAAAAAAGTAGCTCAGTAAATTACAATATGTCCCTTAATTCCACTTAAAGCCTAGGACAAATAAGAGTTTTGAAATAAAAAAAGGCAGGTCAAACTGGCTGTAATGTATTGGGAAAATGCCCAGTATTGTCTATAACTGAATATTTTGGCACTGTAGATCCGAAAATCCGCATTGTATTCATTAAAATGCACTAAATGACCGATGTTTATCACACCCAATAAATTTTGACTCAGCATAGTTGAATTGTAACAGGTGTGATGAACATCACATTCAATAATTCAAAAGGGCGAGGAGAGGACCTTCTTAGCGCGGTCTAATACACGACCTCCCCAGAAGGCAGTTATTAAAGAGGTGTAGTGTGCTGTCCTGCCTTGCCACCGTATTGACTATCACGTGTGTGCGAGGGTAAGGATATTGACCAGGTCATGGTGCTTTCAGCATGCCAGCAATGGCTTTCTGTGCGACCCCTCTGTCCATGTAATGCGTGCCATGTGAAAGGTTTCAATGAAGATGATAAACAGACAGAAGAGTTGATAATAAGTGTAATAGCAGTATGACAGGGCGACTTAACCATTCATCCTTACAGCTCTGAGAAAAAACATATAACTTTAGGTTCGAAATAATATTATGTGCAGTGAGGCAAATCTTTTTTTGTAGTACATACTGTAAAAATGGTCAATTCAATTTTAACTATTAGAGTTTTTCGAACCTCAAGTAATAGGGCAATGCCTTGGGGTGACAGTGTGTGGGCACAATTGTAAATGATGAGTGTAGTTATTTTAATATAATTGCGTCACAACCTCTTTCCTGCTGTGTTGTCCGCTTACAGTTCCTAAGAAATATGCAAACGCGGACAGATCGCACTTGTTCAGAGCAAATGTTCTTGAATGTTTACTTTGCGGTGTTCTGCTTTTGCAAGTGTTATAATGAGACGGTGTTTACCTCTCGTGCCTACATTGTATATTTGCTACAGCAATGGCCGCCAATGGGACCTACGCTGACATTTCATTGTTTGCCATAGACGCTGCTTGCCAGCTGGCTCTCCAAGCAGCTGGTAGTGCCACCATTTCTGTAGCATTCTGCAGGGTAATGAGGAGTGGAACTCGAAATCTGTGGAAAATAAAGTCTGCGGAATGTTTTCAATTTATATGAGAAAAGGTAAAGGGATGTGGGAAAATCTAAGAACCTGCACAGATGATGATAATATGTACATTGACATTTCTCAGTTTAACTACAAAAAGCAATTTCTTTCCTCCATACTTTTAGCGACTCCTTGAAAGTTTAGAAAGAAAACTATTTGAAATAATTATGGTCTTTGCCTGGGTCGATTTGTGACTGTAACCCTCAAGTTTAGCCATTTTTCGCGGAGTTATTTGAGTGGTCCATTTGCACAGACCAACTAAGGGATACATTTACTAAAGGGTTGTGCCTATGTCTTTTCTCCTCATTATTAATAAGAACTTGAGATTCTGTCAGTTGAAAAACAAGGGCCCATATTTATACTCTGTTTGCACCGGAATTGCGTAATTTTTTATGCTAATTAGGCGCAAACTTAACTCCATATTTATACTTTGACGCTAGACCCATCTAGTGCCAAAGTTATGGAGTTTGAGTGATTTTTTGTATGTGAAAACCTACCTTGCGCAAATGACATGCAAGGTAGGCGTTCCCATGCAAAAAATGACTCTAAGACATGTGCGCCTTATTTATCCTCTGGTGTCAAAATGACGCACAGGAGGAGACGGGCCTTCAAACACGGCGCCCAGCCTGATTTGCGTTGTTTTTTAACGCCTGGGTCAGGGCGGGCATTAAGGGACCTGGAACCTGTCCGCAGGTGCCCTTCCCTGCACCCAGGGACACCCCTGCCACGCTCGCCCACCACTGGAGGATACCCATGGATGGGGGGACACACCCATGGTGAATGCAGGTAAGTGCAGGTATGTATATTTATTTTTTATTTTTTAAGTGGCATTTGGGGGCCTAACGTGGGCCCCCTTACATGCCACTGTGCCCAATGGCCATGCCCAGGGGACAGAAGTCCCCTAGGCATGACCACTGGGCAGGGGGGCATGACTCCTGTCTTTGCTAAGACATGAGTCATTTCCATGGGGGTTGTGGGTCAATAAATGGCGCAAGTCAGGTTAGAGCCAATATTTTTTACTCTAACCTGACTTGCACCATTCTTTGGCACGCAACTCCCAGTCTTCCCTTCGCCTCTGCTGCTCGGTTATTTGACGCTAACCGGGCCGCAGCGCCGGCTAACGTCATTCCATAAATAAGGCACCAGGCTGGCACGTTGGAATGGCGTTAGCCGACGGTAAACTTTTTGAGGCAAATCTGCCCAAGCACTGATTCGCGTCAAAAAGTATAAATATGGGCCAAAGTGTCCTGCCACAGTCCAGGTTGCATACATTTACAATGTAAAAGAAGAGACTGGCTGTGTCACCAATCATGTGTGAAACTGTAAGATCTCAGCTCTCTTTCCGTGTGGGGAGAACAGAAGGGATGGCAGCATCTCTCCTCCTAACCCCTTATTTTGACTCACTTTATTTCATAAGTTGGAATCTTAAACAGTCACGCAGCTTTGTAAACCACACTGCTATTCCGGGTGCCTTGTTGTGTAATGTCTATGACACGGCAAGCGTGAGGCCATTATTATATTATACTCTGCCAGCTGCAGAAAAACTGTAGTCACTGTTAAGGTTTGTTTCGGTGCAACTTGACAGTGAACGAGAACTGAACAATCCAACCTTTCCTCTTTCTCTGAATTCTTCCAGCCGGGCCTTCATAAGTGGCGATAGCTTCCAGTGAGAGGGTGTACACGCTTTTCCTTACACTCTTGCTGCTCTGCCAAGGAATGCTCAAGAACATATTGGAAACGTGATTCTGTGGTGGCAGAAAAGTTTACACAAATGCTTTAGAAACACCACCACAGCCTGTAAGAAAGAAGAAAAGTAAACCGTGTCTACTGAAAAAATACAGGGTACGGCTGTCCAGATACCGAAGACATTTGACAATGCCATCCATTGCTATCATGGAGTATTCAAGATGCTGCCATTTTACTTCTGTCATTTCTGAGTGGCTTGCATTTCAACACTGATATGAGCCCAGAATCTTGCATTGCAAGAGTAAAGCTGCACATGCAGCATACATTAAACGGAAGTTACAGCGCTACAAAAATATTCTTGTGATATTAGGCTTGTTGGTTAGAAACACATTTTGTGGAGTTAGAACTAAGAATTAAGCTTTTGCAATTTTGACCTTTCACACAACACCCTTGTGTCCCCACAGAGGAAGCAGTAGTGTATGCATAGGAATGATTTTTGCATGGGAAGACAAAATTGTTGGGTCTAGCAGAAGGTAAGTTTGTTAAGATAAAACAGGTCTTCAATTATCCTTGGCCATTTGCATACATTATAAAAGAAAAAATGGCAAAGGGTCTCTTAAATTCAATTAAGTAATTCACAAACGATGGAACCTATTACAGCCAATGCATGCATCATTGGCTAATTGGGAAAGAAACAATGGTTGTAATAGGTTCCATCTTGTGTGGACTTCTTAATTGAATTCAAGCCCCTTTGCCATTTGTTCTGTTTACACTGTTTATTATCTGTATATGTTTGTTTAGTGTAATATGTTGAGCACAAATTTTCTGTATATTGTATTGTCACATTTTTTTGGAAAATTATTACTTAATAATCATCTCAATTGTTTTGAATTTTCTTGTGGACACTGTTCTTTTATTTATATTGTAAATGTATGATACATATTTGTAATATGTCCTAGAACCGCTGTGGCTTCTGTGTGGTTTGACAGCCCCTGGTTCTGGGTCAGTAGGGCTGCTCCTGTTGTGGATATCCACAGGCCCACTAGTGGCATTTAATTTGCAGGCCCTGGGCACATGTAGTGCCACTTTATTATGACCTTATAAGTACATTAAATATGCCACTTTGGTATTAGCCAATGTTACCAGGTTTAGAGGAGAGAGCACAATCACTTTAACAATGGTTAGTAGTGGTAAAGTGCACAGAATCCTAAGGCCAGCAAAAACAAGGTAAAAGAAAATAGAGTAGGACGTAAACATTTTAGGGGAAGACCACTCTAAGGCTGACAGGTTTAACAAATTCTCATCCATTAAGGGAGCGTACTCCCCCTCTTACAAGGCAATGATATGACAGGTGGTGAAATCTCATCAGGATCTGGAGATGCAGCTTTTTCATTAGGCCTGTGTGGAGTAATCAGAATAATTTTGGTAATTCCGTATTACTCTTTGATATGAAATTACCAATATTTATGCAATTACTCCTGCTTGCATAGTTTGGGGACAAAATCATACTGCTAGAGCTCATTTAGCAAGCAGGAGAGGCCACTCATGCTCAATAACTGTTCTGTTACATTTAGTGCTATTTCTCAGCGCAGAAATGCATCCTCGATTCTTTTTTCGATGGGAGGGGGATTTTTTGCGCTAACAAATAGAACAAAATCAGAAGTAGTCTTCTTGCGTAGTCCACGGCAATCACATGGAATTCTCAGGTAACTCTTCGTGATTATGCCATATTAGATGACACAAGTTACACCCATCCCTAGTTTTAACCTTCCACCTGATGCACTGGTCCTTGGTGGAAAGGCAGTCCATCATAAATATGACGCCTAGGAGCATCTCTGTGTGTATTCATGAGAGCACAAGGCACCTCTCTCTGTGGTTCCCTTCATGTGTGTATACTAAGATGGTTGGTTGGTAGTGAAAATATTTTCAGAACTGGCTGGTATATGTTCCTGCATTTTCTCTGCATATGTCCATTTGGCCATGATGGCGAGTTGGAAGTGAAAAATGTTTTACACCTGGCTAGTATCTGTTATCTCCTTCTCTATGCACATATCACAAATGCTTCCCAGTCACACATCTTATTGTGTATGCTATTGTAGTTTGGGTTGCAATTTAGAGTGCTGAATGTTTGGGCTGGCTCCACGAAAGCTACAGCAAAACTGGATTAGCGCACAGGTTTTAGCAAATTAAAACAGAAAAACCTCCCTCAATCAAGAAAATGACAGAATGACAAGAAGACCCTCTGCATGGCCATTTGCTCTTGCTTGAAATAAGGACAGCCCGCTTGATGCCCATCCCTTTATCCTGGGTCCAGTTCATGTGGAAGAGCTTCAGCCACAGCAACAGCTTCAGATTGGCTAGGATCCATCAGGAGTCAATGTATTAATACCATATTCATCACGGATTCGAATACACTACACATATTATGTGATGTTTCATCCCTGTGCCCGATATTAGACGTAATATCAGCAATTGTCATCATGATTTTTTCATACTGACATTAAAATTGTTTGTTTTCCCTTTCAGTGATCTCCTTTTTATTATTCATTGGATGCACGTTATGCAAAAACATTTACTTTCTGCTTTTCAGACAGTTAGGTGAACTTAGCACAAAGTTATGATTCCATTGTAAAGTTTACATATGTTGGTAAATGCCGTTTTTCTACCAGACTGGGTCTGTTGCCGTGAGCACTGCTATAAAATACCAAGAGAAACATGACAAAGTAAATCGACACGTTAACGATTGTTTCAATTTGCTGAATCATCTTAAAACTTTCCTGGATTGAGTGTAAAACCCATCAACTGCATAAACAACTTTTTGTTAGATGACCTAGGGTTTGTGTGGCTAATGCAGAAAGAACATGATAGACATTTTTTCACCCTTTTACTTAGTGTACTTCAACTCACTATGATATGGCACGAGGTTTCAGTAGAGATACTGTCTAGCACTTATCAAACAGTAGGCCACATGAAATCTAAACACACACGAAAACTGTAAATGAAGAAAACATGATTTCACTTACAGAATTAAAAAAGAATGAAAGCCACAAGTTTAACCAAAGCATGGACCCTACATTTAGTATATATGCGTAATACTTAGAAAATGATTGGCAAAGTCAATAAACGTACCTCTTACAAAAATATTTTGTACACTGTATTTTTGTTGTAACTATAGACCCGATGCATACTATTTGTGACAAAGGATACAAGCAATGCAAATGTGAGTGTACTGATTTCTGTCCAGGCTAGACTGACAACAGGCTCTGGTGTTACAAAAGAACTATGGATGGCGGTTATTACGGTCAGGGCTTCCCCTGTGCAGAACCTAGAATTGTTGCTAAACCAGTATTCTTTCCTTCCATGCTTTACTAGCTGTAGCCCAGGCAATACCTAATTAAGTTCCAAACTGTACTCCAGATAGCCCTTTCAATAGGGCATGCAGCTTACTCAGTATTTTGCACCCCCTGTATATGTCGGTACAGGTTCCAGCTGGGGCATTGCAAGTACTGTAAATCAATCCCAAATAGGTGTTTGGGCAAAATATTGAGTCCAAAATATTGTGTGCACAAAATATCCTGCCAAGAATATTGAGGACAAGAATATTGTGAAGGTGAGTTTTTTATGGTTAAGCAAAGGTTTACTGAACCTAATTCCACATATATGTACCTTGACCACATATATCTTCAAAGGATGTAGGTGTCGAGTTAAGAATAGTAAATGTATATTTATCTATTTGCACTTACCTTATCAGTATTTTGATCCTCGATATTTTTAACACAATATTCTGTTCACACAATATTTTTGTCCTCGATATTCTTTCAGTGATCCCCAAACTACTATGTTTAATTTTAACTGAATTCCGAGGGAATGCTTTCTGGTTGCTCGTTTATGAGTTTTCACTACACATGCTGCTGGCTAGCTGTCAGTCATATCTCACTAAATCTATGATAAGTTCTAAAGAACTCAGCACATTTGCACTTTTGCTGCCTCCTGTTATTATTTATACTGGTTATGTCACTGCCTTCGTCTTCCTCCCTGTATCCACATTTCTCTCCAACCTGGCTCTTATTGCTGCGCTTTATCTGCAAGGCAATTGTCTCTCTGTCTCATCAGCACAAAATGGGTGAGTGACTACAAAACAGCAAGATTGCCTCCGTGATATTGAATTGCTGCTTACTGTGCGGTGTCTAGTGATGTGTGTCTTTGCTATACGTGGTGATGTATATGTCTCCTGAAAATTATTATAGTGTGGAAGAGTTATTTGCATAAAACAGCAATATATCGGATATGTACGGATATGTTTAGCCTCCCATAAATTTCTATTTGATTTCTCTATTCGCTGCTCATTGCCCGCTTGATTTATGTTAGTAATGTAATATGAAATTGTTGCCATATGCCATTTAATTACATTAAACGCTGTCAAAATATCCGTTAGCCTTCCCTCCTCATGCAGTGAGTTAAATTGGATGAAATCGGTGATGATTCCGTTTACTGAGTTAACAAATGACGCAGAAAGATTTGTAAATGTAGGGAATTTAGCCATCTGCACATTAAACTGAATATATGCATATATAAAAGCTAATGCAAAAACTTTGTCGTATATGTTTACATGCAGATAAATACGTGCATATGTATATAAAAAAGCTAATGCAAATTGGTTGGCATGTTGACATCTTGTCAGTAATAAATGAGTGGAAAGAGAGCCAATGTTGTTATATTATGGTTCAGACACATGAAGACGTGTATAGAACTACTTTATGTCATGACGCTTGACGTTATGTTATTACATGTTATGTAATGTAAAACTGGTAATCGTCATATGTGTCTTCCTATAAACTTTAAATCAATATGCGTGTCTTCCTGTACCTATGCCAGGCCCTTCCTGTCGTGTGTCTCAGCCCAGGCTGCTGCAGCTTGAGCTGCTGTGACTATGACTGGGCAGTGTCTGGAGGCTTACCTCTACCACGCCCAGTTTTTCATAGGTCTTTAAAAGACCATTTACATGCCTTTGTGAACTGGTTAAGGAGGCTTTGTTTGTGCTTTTTTACTGGACCTGGGTCCCCACTCTGTCTATTTCTTACATTTGCATCTTACTTTTACTGCCACAGCGGGAGTATGCACTTCTGAAAAGGCGTACCACCAGTAGTGTTGCCACCTTTCCAAAAGGTAAATACTGGACATGTGTTGTTTAAAGACACCGCAAAGGCCTCGCATTGACACTAAATAGGACAGTAAATAAAATTGTATGTATTTATAACATGACTTTTCTGTTTTGTTTCCTTTAATTTTTAGTCGCGGGCCATTAATACAACCCTAAAACACATTTAAAAGTGCTTTCCATTTATATTTGGTGTTTGAAGTATGCACAGATAAGATTTTGTGTATTTTTTTTCCATGTGGGACATCAAGATACTGAGCTGGCAACCCTAATCACAAGACTGAAAGTTTGTTGCACTATCAGCACAGTTACTCCAAGTGCCCGAGAAAACATCCTGCATTCAGACAACTCACTCCGCATTCTCACTGCTCACCCTTCACTTTCATGCTTACCCTGCACTCACAGCGATCACACTGCAGTCACAATGTTCACAATGGACTCATGTCATTCACCCTCTTCCTACACTGCACTTGCTCAAGTACACCACTCAACCTGCACGCACATGGCACTCCACTCACCTGCCACTTTCACCACTCACCCTACACCCACAGCGATCACACTGCACTCTTGCTGTTACCCTGCACTCACACCTTTTATCCTACTCTTACCCTGCGCTTACACGAGCACATCTCTCACCCAGCACTCACAGCGACCACACTGCACTCATTCCCTTCTTCCTCCACTTAAACTATGGTCACAAGAGCACAAGGCTCAACCTGCACTCACAGTGATCACACTGCACTCACACTACTCAACAGGCATTCGTGCTGTTCACCCTGTATTCACTCTGCTGTCACATGAGTATATTCTTTATCCTGCACACATGTGACACTTCCCTCAACTGTCACTGTCACTGATCACTCTGTAATCTCACTAAAACAAGCACATCGCTAACCATGCATTCATTCATCCCACTCTGCACTTATATCCACACCCAAACTCACAAGGTCACATCACTCACCCTGCATTCACTCCTCTCACCCCACTCTCACAATGCAACATCACTCACAGTGCACTCACATTGGCACTCCTGTCACTCACACAGCTCACCCTTCACTCACAAGGGCACATCACTCAGACCATGCAAACAAGCACATCACTCAACCTGAAGTCACACCTTTCACCCTGCCTTCCCTCCTCTCACCCAGCACACCCACAGACAAACCTCTTACTCATATAGGGACTCTGTTCATCCTTTCGGCACAGAGGGATAATAGTCTGTCGGAACTCATAGGGACACCCTGCACTAACTGCACTCACCAGTCACTCTCACAGATCACCCTTCACTCTCACCGCTCACTCTGCGCCACACACAGGCACACCACTCACCCTGCATTTACATCACTCACCCGACCCTGCACTCACTCCTTTCTCTCAGCATGCGCTCCTCTCACCCAACACTCACATGGGCCCTCTTCTCACATTGCATTTATGTTGCTCACCTGAAACTTGCATCAGCACATTTTTCACCCCACACTCGCACCACTCATGCTGTGCTCACTCACACTATTCACCATCATCCAGCACTTAAATGAACACACCTCTTAATCTGCACATAAAAAAAATTACACAATTCTCATCAATATACACATTTCTACAAAGGCACCCACAGAGTAACCGCTCTTCACTTAGTACTAAATGCCTACGTAATTCCATCTGCAACAACGGGGCAGGTGCAAAAGGGGAAAGTGGACTAAGAATGAGGGATGGCATGAGGAGGAAGAAAAGGGCTGAGGCTTTGGGGTATAGTGCTGGAATGAGGATCATGTGACACCTTCAGCCAGTCCTGGCTTTCCATTCAACACAATACATAATTCTGGGACATGTACATTCTTTCTTTTTACATTGTAAGTTGGGTCTGAAAATCCCAAAATGCAAAGTGTTGCTGGATAAAATTAATAGTTGCTGAACAATACTTGTAACAAAC
The DNA here is from genome assembly GCF_031143425.1 of Pleurodeles waltl. NCBI lineage: Eukaryota > Metazoa > Chordata > Amphibia > Caudata > Salamandridae > Pleurodeles > Pleurodeles waltl. The sequence goes on from NC_090438.1 coordinate 244,376,733, forward strand.
ATTGATAGCGTATACACAATCTGTTTTTCTTAAGCTTCACTAAAGGTCAAGACAGGAAGAGCAGAAGCAGCAGGGCAAGTTTTTCTAACACAATAGAAGCAGATTGACTAATGGGAGTGTGAGTGGCAGTGTGTGTGTGAGTGTGATAGAGTAAACATGTATGAAAGAGTGCAAGAGATATAGGGCCTGATTCTAACTTTGGAGGACGGTGTTAAACCGTCCCAAAAGTGGCGGATATACCACCTACCGTATTACGAGTTCCATAGGATATAATGGACTCGTAATACGGTAGGTGGTATATCCGCCACTTTTGGGACGGTTTAACACCGTCCTCCAAAGTTAGAATCAGGCCCATAGTGAGAAGGAGCGTGTGTGAAACTGAGTGTGTGAAAGAATTAATGTAAGAGAATGTGTGTCTCATTATGTTTTTGTCTGTGAGTCCATGTGCATGTGTGTTTTGCTTCCAAGTGTGTTTCCGGCCTGGCATATTGAAAGTTATTCTTGCCTTTTGGGCAAGGGCACGAATAGCTGACATGATTCCATTAAGGCATCATCATTGGCGGTAGGGATTAGAACTATCTAACTGAGAAAGCTGCTAGAGCAGTCATACCCAGCAGCAGGGACATGGAACACACACCACCGCAGTTGGCTGAAGACCCTGGCCCGATGTACATAGTTCTTTGCAAATAGGGTGGATCCATAGCAAAATATTAGAACCAATATTTGGGGTCATTTTTGTTTTGAGATTTCCTGTACTCATTTTATAGGGGGTGCCAGTAGCAAAATGCTGACCCTTGTATACCGGAGATAATTTTTACAGGTACCCATGACTATGGCTGAAGAATTAATGGTAAATTTCTGGCACCGTCATATTGTATACACTCCCTGGCATAAGGGACTGTAGGAGGCTGGCCTGGCTTGTGCCAGGTCCAGTTATCCCTTATTAGTAGATTAGAAGTGTTCTAGCAGCTTAGGCTGATAGAGGTAGCTATAGCAGAGCAGCTTAGGCTGAACTAGGAGACATGCAAAGCTCCTACTATACTAAGAATATCACTTAGCACTATATCATAAGAAAACACAATACTCAGAGTTACTAAAAATAAAGGTACTTTATTTTAGTGATAATATGCCAAAAGTATCTCAGAGGATATACTCCCTTAGGAGGTAAGTAATATACACAAAATATACACACAAGACAAAATCAGGTAAGTAAAACACTTAGAAAAGTAGTGCAAACACTGTAGAACACAATATAATGCAATAGGAGACAATAGGCCTAGGGGCAACACAAACCATATACTCTAAAAGTGTAATTTGAACCACAAATGGACCCCAGACCTAGTTTAGTGTGTAGAGGGTTGCTGGGAGTGTAAGAAAACACTAAGGGTGTCCAAGATACCCCACCCCAAGACCCTGAAAAGTAGGAGTAAAGTTACCCTACTATCCCAGAAAGACAGTAAAGTCGAGATAGGGGATTCTGCAAGGAAAACAGCTGACTGCAAAGCACTGAAGACATATTCCTGGACCTGAGAACCTGCAAAGGAAGGGGACCAAGTCCAAGAGTCACGCATGTGTCCGGAGGGGTAGGAGCCCACTAAACCCCTGATGAAGGTGCAAAAGGGATGCCTCTGGGTGGAAGAAGCCAAAGATTCTGCAACAACGGAAGGTGCCAGGATCTTCTCTTTTGGTCAGAAGATGTCGCCTTCTGGAGGATGCAGAGTTGTTTCCATGCAGAAAGACCGCAAACAAGCCTTGCTAGCTGCAAGAGTTGCGGTTGAGGTTTTTGGGTGCTGCAGAAACACCTGAACAGGCGTTCAGAAGATCTGAGCAGGACAGTCGACTCAGCACAACAAAAGAGGTTCCCACGAAGTCGGAGTCCAACTCAGCAAGTTGGGCAATGCAGGACAGAGTGCTGGGGACCTGGGCTAGGCTGTGCACAGAAGCCAGATCAGCTGCAGTTCACGCAGTACAACGGATTACTGTCTGGCGTGGGGAGTCAAGGACTTACCTCCACCAAATTTGGACAGAAGGGCCGCTGGACTGTCGGGGACACTTGGATCCAGCTCCTCTGTTCCAGGGACCACGCTTGTCAAGATGAGAGGTGACCCAGAGGACCGTTGATGCAGGAGTTTGGTGCCTGCGTTGGCAGGGGGAAGATTCCATCGACCCACAGGAAATTTCTTCTTAGCTTCTAGTGCAGGGTGAAGGCAGACAGCCCTCACAGCATGAACCACCAGGAAACAGTGGAGAACGCTGGCAGGATGAGGCGCTACAATGTTGCTGGTAGTCTTCTTGCTACCTTGTTGCGGTTTTGCAGGCGTCCTGGAGCAGTCTGCGGTCGATCCTTGGCAGAAGTCAAAGGGGGAAGTGCAGAGGAACTCTGGTGAGCTCTTGCATTCGTTATCTGATGAGATACCCACAGGAGAGAACCTAAATAGCCCTAAGAGGAGGATTGGCTACAGAGAAAGGTCATCACTTATCAGGAGGGGTCTCTGACGTCAGCTGCTGGCACTGGCCACTCAGAGGTGTCCGTTGTGCCCTCACACCTCTGCATCCAAGATGGCAGAGGTCTGGGACACACTGGAGGAGCTCTGGGCACCTCCCCTTGGGAGGTGCTGGTCAGTGGAGTGGTCACTCCACTTTCCTTTGTTCAGTTTCGCACCAGAGCAGGACTGAGGGGATCCCTGAACCGGTGTAGACTGGCATATGCAAGGAGGGCACCATCTGTGCCCTTCAAAGCATTTCCAGAGGCTAGGAGAGGCTACTCCTCTCAGGCCCTTCACACCTATTTCCAAAGGGAGAGGGTGTAACACCCTCTCTCAGAGGAAATCTTTTGTTCTGCCTTCCTGGGACTCGGCTGCCTAGGTCCCAGGGGGTCAGAAACCTGTCCGAGGGTTGGCAGCAGCAGTAGCTGTGGAGAAAACCCCGGAAAGTTAGTTTGGCAGTACCCGGGCTCTGTGCTAGAGCCCCAGGGATGCATGGAATTGTCCCCCAATACCATTCTGGTGACAATTCCATGATCCTAGACATGTTACATGGCCATGTTTGGAGTTACCATGGTGACTCTACACATAGGTATTGACCTATATGTAGTGCACGCGTGTAATGATGTCCCCGCACTTACAAAGTTCGTGGAAATTGCCCCGAACAATGTGGGGGCACCTTGGTTAGTGTCAGGGTGCCCTCACCCTAAGTAACTTAGCACCTAACCTTCAATAAGTGGGGGTTAGACATATAGGTGACTTATAAGTTACTTAAGTGCAGTGTAAAATGGCTGTGAAATAACGTGGACGTTATTTCACTCAGGCTGCAGTGGCAGTCCTGTGTAAGAATTGTCTGAGCTCCCTATGGGTAGCAAAAAAAATGCTGCAGCCCATAGGGATGTCCTGGAACCCCAATACCCTGGGTACCTAGGTACCATATATTAGGGAATTATAAGGGTGTTCCAGTGTGCCAATCAGAATTGGTAAAATTAGTCACTAGTCTGCAGTGACAATTTTAAAAGCATAGAGAGCATAAACACTGAGGTTCTGATTAGCAGAGCCTCAGTGATACAGTTAGGCACCACACAGGGAACACATACAGGCCACAAACTTATGAGCACTGGGTTCATGGCTAGCAGGATCCCAGTGTCACACCTCAAGCATACTGACAACATAGGGTCTTCACTTTGAGCACTGGGCCCTGGCTAGCAGGATCCCAGTGAGACAGTACAAACACATATACATATACTCACAAACAGGCCAAAAGTGGGGGTAACAAGGCTAGAAAGAGGCTACCTTCCTACAGGGACTCACCCATGAAAGATAACTTATCAATAGAAATATGGTCTACAGTGTGGCTAATGCACACTGTGAGTATGTCATGATGCTTTAGAACTATTATTAGCCAATACTATTACCACATAGTAAAGAAGTATTCCCATTGCAGACTGCCACATCATTATGTTTATTTAGATGACTGAACTTCCCTCAGGATCCAAGAGAAATATGACAAGCACTGTTTCTCAGTGGCAGCACATGCCTTCTACCCAATCAAATGTTGTACTCAAGGTAACTAGTTTCTTAAACCTTTTTTTCTGTTGATCACATATGGTCAGGTGACTGCTGCGATGTACATCCAGACATAAAAAGTGAAACTCTGTAAAAAAAAAATAAAAGTGCATCACAACACTATACAAGTATCTTAACTTTTCCAGACTGATGCATGAAGTTATGTCAGTGGTTACAAAGTATTAGTCATCATTCAGGAGCAGTGCAGTGGTTTATTGCACTCTGCTTTAGATAAAATCAAAATGTTTTCAAACATTGCCAATAATCTTGCACAGTTTCCATCAGCATCCATTCTGCCTTTGATTCATTGAACTCTTGGTAAGTGGATGACAGTGACTATAAGAAACTAGGTAGTGCACAGTTGTCTTGTGGGAATCTGTATAGTTTCTACCAAAAGATATTCATGCAACATTATATTTTTCCTTTATTAATATGAGCTCACTTATAGTTTGTTCACTCAGTACACTGAGGCTACTCTCATATACTGTTTGAGGGGTAGATCCTGATCTGAAAGAAGTAGTCAGGTCATATTTAGTATGGCCAGAATGGTGACACAAAGTCCTGCCTAATGGTGAAGTTGGAGTTCATATTACTATTTTAGAAATGCTTCTTTTAGAAAGTGAGCATTTCTCTACACTTAAATACTTCTGTGCCTTCCAATCCACGGCTGGCTAGGTTTAGCTGACAGCTCCCTTGTGCATTCACTCAGACAACCCCAAACACAGGAAGTGTAGTCACACTTGCATACATCTGCATATTGAATGGGTCTTCGTGGGCTGAGAGGGTGGAGGGCCTGACACTTACATGTCAAAGGACAGTAGCCTGCGTTCACACAAAGGACTGCCACACCCCCTACTGGGACCCTAGCAGACAGGGTGGAACTGAAAGGTGACCTTGTGCACTTCTAAGCCATTCTTTGAAGTCTCCCCACTTCAAAGGCACATTTAGGTATTTAAGAAGGGACTCTGACCCCACCAACTCAGACACTTCTAAAGAAGGCACATCTTGACAAGACACTCTTGTCACAGACACTTCCTGGAGAAGAGAACCTGAACCAGAACCTGCAACTTGCCAAGAAGAACTGCCTGGCTGCCCAAAGGACTCACCTGACTGCTTTCTGAGAAGGACTGCTGCCTTGCTGCCTAGCTGCTCTCTGGCTGTGCTGAGAAGTGTTCTCCAAGGTCTCAAGACCAAAAAGACTTCATTCCTGCAAGAAGAAATCCTTGTGAGGCAAACATCGACGCACAGCCTGCCAGAAATGATGCACAGTCTGCATCGCTGTGAGAAAATCACTGCACGCCGAACCGGAACAACGCAGCTCGACTTCGCAAGAACAAGATCCACGCAGCACCAGCGTAGGGACCGGAAATCCGACGCACTGGCCACTGTATCAACGCACATCTGAGCCGGAACGACTCAGCCTGACTTCCTGAAAGTAATCAACGCAGCACCTGCCATGCGGTAGAAATTTCCACACAGCGCCCACCGGGTTGCAGCAGCCCCTATGACTTCGTCCTGCCAGCACTGGATTTCAACGCATTGTCCCCGGGGCGTCTGAAAACCCCGCAACCCGAAGAGAATCCAAGTCGGCAAGCCGGAACTCGACGCAAAGCCTTCGCTGCATGAAAAATAAATAACGCATTGCCGTGGGTGGCCCGAGAAATTGACGCACACCTCCCTGTTTTCCACACATCTCCTCCTCTGCAGTCCCTTGCACGAGATTGTGAACACAAACTCGGTATTTTGTGCTTGCAAGAGACATTTGTTGTTTTTTCAGAGACTACAGACAATTTATGTCATTTTTAAAGTGATATTTCAACATATACTCATTGCATCTTAATCGTTTTGACCTGCATTTATCCAGATAAATATTATATATTTTTCTAAACAGTGTGTGGTGTATTTTTGTGGTGTTCTTTATTGCACAATACTTTACACATTGCCTTCTAAGTTAAGTCTGACTGCTCAGTGCCAAGCTACCAGAGGGTGGGCACAGGATAATTATGATTGTGTGTGACTTACCCTGACTGGAGTGAGGGTTCTTGCTTGGACAGGGGGTAACCTGACTGCCAACCAAAGACCCCCTTTCTAGCACAGTGAAAGCTGATTACCAAGACTGCCTAGACGTAATTCTACTGTGTGCTACTTCATTGATCAAGTGTGCTTTTTCTCACTTTGTTGGTTATTTTTCATTTTTGCTTTCCTTGGTCACAATTTTGCCTATTTTCTCATTTTCCTGTTTCACTTTTGGGTTTTTCTCTCTCTTGTTCTGTAACAAAGTCTGATGAGGAAAAATATGCATGGGGCCCTGAAAATGAGTGCCATGGGATCCACCCTCATCTACCAGCTCAAATTGAGACCTACTACTAAGCCTACTATTTTTATACTGTGCAGAAGGAAAGCCTTACTCATGAATATTTTACAATATCTCGTGGATAAACTAAAACTGCACCTTCAGCCCACAATGGGTCAGGAGCATTTTTCTAGACTTGCAATGAGTTGAAGTCTAGGAACAGTGTCAATTCTACAAAACGTATGTTTGTTACACTATCAGGTTTGTCCAATTTTTTTAAACTGCATCATTTGTCACTTTGATTTCTCCCTATAATGGCGATGAGGTTAGCCCCAAACCCCTTTCTGGAAATTCTTGACCTACCCCATTGCTGTGAGCAGGGCTGGCTTTAGGGTGGAGTGACTGGTGCAGCCGCACCTGCCTGCTGACTTTGGTGGAAGGTACTGTTTTTAAAAATTACTTTTAGTTTAAAACCACATGAACCTCCTTGTGGATCCTGCAGATAACTCTGGTGATTAATGCTCCTACTGGTGAGAGATCAAAATTTTGCCTATTGGTAGTTCAAATTCATCATAAAGTAGTGCGGAGGGTAAATGGCCTGCTGCAAAGAACGTGTACATGCTACATGCATATCACAGAACTGAGTGTGAGTGAACTATGAGTTGCACTGTAAAAATTAAATATACGTCAGGAGATGAGGTCCACTGTTGGAGAGTGGTAGTGAGGGAATTCATGGAGAAGCAGGTCATGGGGAAGGTGGTCTGAAAAAGATTGTCCCACTGAGCACCTCCACTGCTAGAGTCAGCCCTGGCCTTGACCTATACCAAGGCTGGTGTTGAATAAAAGTAAATTGCAAGAAACATCAAGACTGGGATAAGACTTGGAATAGATATATCTCAACCAGTTTAATAAATGACATGTTCTGTAGAAGATTCCTAAGTTGCGCAGAGAGATTAATGAAAGCTTAATTTACAGATCACATCTTTCATTAAAAAAGAGTAGAGATTTAGAGATGAACGAAAGCAACAATCAAAACTGCACTGTCTGAAAAGGTAAGCTAGAAAATATAGACCAGTGCCTAGTGCACAGAGATTTGATTACTATTCTCTGCTTAAGCAGAGCTGTTAGAAATGGGGTCTTTGGTTTACAGTTAGGTTGCCCCCTGTCCATGCAGGGGCTCTCAATCTAGTCAGGATAAAGGAGACTCACACTCAGTTAACCCCCACTAACCCCCTTGGTAGCTTGCCACGAGCCGGCAGGCTTAACTCAGAGACAATGTGTAAAGTATTTGTACCAACACACACAGTAATACAGTAAGAGCACTACAAAATGGACACCACACCAGATTAGAAAAATAGGTAATATTTATCTAAATCAAACAAAACCAAAACGACAAAATCCAACATGCACCCTTCCTGTTTGATAATGGGTTACCACCAAATTGAAGTTGGTGGTAACTGAGAATGTTTTGCGACCGCATTCAAGGTTGCAAAATATTCCTACATGCCAGTGTGATTAGGTATTAGGAATGGACACCCTAAACACACCCTTTCCTAATACCGAATGGCAAAAGCACAATACGATTTGGTAAACAAGTTACTGAGTCAAATTTGCTTTGGTACTTTGAAAAATACATTTTTCCAATGAACCATTTGCAACTGGAAAAATGCTTTGTAAATCGGCCCTATGTGCCTGTTTTTATGCATCCTGAGGTAGGTAAAGTTGATTAATTTTATCCAATATTTCTTTGCTTTAGAAGATCCGTTTAAAAAAAGGAAAAGCTCAGAAATAGTGTGTAAGGCTTGCTTCTTTCTGAGATGTTGTATCTGAAATAATGTGCCAACCCCAACAATATTGTGTTAAATGAATTGACTTTAAACACTCAATACACATGTAAACAAGTACTCTGCTCTCTGCTGAGCCAGTAGAGCCATGATGATACGGCACCTGGTACACTAGATCAGTACAGACATGCATCTCTGCATAACTCCACATTCTTCCACTACATTGCACTCTCTAACATAGTAGAATTTATCTAACATTACACCACACTACCACACAACCAACGTCTTCAGTGAAGTAGTATGCAACAAACTTTTCCTAATTGAGAGTGATTATAGCAAGAAAGCACATGACTGAAAATATGGAAAAAATAAGCATGCACAATCACTCTTCCTCAGAGTTCCATATGGCCAATATATGCAAGTGTGGCATTGGACGAAGGCTGCACATTTCATAAGAATCTGCACAGTGCCTCTAATAGAAGTGCACATTGTTTGAAAGCTCACACTCTGGAGCAAGATTGTAGCACACAAAATTTCCCATTCATACACTGAGTACAAAAACACACCTTGCTGTGTCAGTAGTTACCAGGTGTGGTAGACACTTCACTCCTATCTAGCCTATCCATGAAGAGAGCTTGATCAAAGAAAGATTTTTAGTTTTTGACTGTGAGTACGTAGGTATCTTGTTGCATACTAATTTAGAGTACACATTGTTAGTATTTTGATAGAATTACATTTAGGATAAAAACCTGTATTGCTTATCTGATATATCTGCAAAAGATAATTGTGCTTGCTATTGCTGGGTGTTTCTAGAAATGTAATTAATAAATTCTAATTTTCCTGCATGTTTGACCTGGCCCTTTCTGCAGTGTCATCCCCAATTTTTTTCCTTCTTCTTTCTACTTTTTCTGACCAGTTTTTAGTGGTTTAAAGACTATGGGCACTTTACGAGTGCTAACCAGTGCTAAAGTGCATATGCTCTCTGTGTAAATTGTATGTGTAATCGGCTTTTCCATGATTGGCAAATTTAATTTATTAGTAATTCCCTTGTAAACTGCACTAGAAATGCCCAGGGTATTTAAATCAAATGCTACTTGTGGGCTGCAGCACTGATTGTGCCACCCATGTGAGTAGTTCTGTAAACATGGCTCAGACATGCCACTGCAGTGTCTGGGTGTGTAGTTTTAAACTGCCAATTTCCACTTGCCAGGCCCAAACCTTCCACTTTTTAAACATGTAAGGCACCCCTAAGGTAGGCCCTAGGTTGCCCCATTGCAGGGTGCAGTGTTTGTTAAAGGTGCGATATGTACTGATGTGTTTTACATGTCCTAACAGTGAAATACTGGCAAATTCAGTTTTTACTGTTGCAAGGCCTATACCTTTCATAGGTTAACATGGGGCGACCTTTAAATAACTTTTAACTGCAGTTTCCCTTCGGGAGCAGATAGAGATCTGGATTGTGGAGTCTCTGAACTCACAGTTTAAAAATATATCTTTTGGTAAAGTTGTTTTTTGTCTGTTTGAAAATGCCCCTTTAAGAAAGTGGGCATTCTCCTGCTTAACCATTCTGTGCCTCTGCCTGCTTGTGTGTTCCATTTCTGGGACAGACTGACAGTTGGGCTGTTTTTGAATCTCCACAAGACAGTGACACAAAGGGAGCTGGGGTGTAGCCTTAATATCCTGATGGGTCATCTGGGCTAGAGTGAAGGAAATGACACTTAAACCTGAATGGGCTGTGCCTGCCCTCACAAAAAGCAGTATCCAACCCCCTGGTGTGTGTCTGGGGCTAGGCCTGGACAAGGCAGGATCTTGTGAACAACAGAGACTTTCCTTTGAGGTTTGTCAGCTTCAAAAGCAGAAAGGGGTGTAAGTAGTAGACCCAAAGCCCTAGAATTTCAGATTTCTTCTGAAACCAAGAGGAACCTCCACTAAGGAGAACAGCCGAAGAGCTGGAGGAGTACTGCCACTTTGCCTGTGACTGTGCTTTGCTGGGTTGGCCTGCAGTTGCTGCTTCTGCCTGAAAGAGGATAAAGATGGACTTTGTGGTATATTCCTGCTTGTGAAGGATCTCCAAGGGCTTGGACTTAGCTTGTCTCCTATTTTAAAGTCTCAGGGCCATCAAAGATTTCCTCTGCTAGCACCAGGACACTCTGCTGAGAATCCTGCCCTGCCAAGTGGTGTCCTATCCAGCACCTGGGCCCTTGAAAGGTGGAGCTGGTAGAACAAGGACTGAAATCCATGCAGAGGAATCCATGCAAGTAAAATTTTGATGTACCACCAGTGACACAGCTTCAAAATGATGCGCCACCCACCTTGCAGCTAAAATCGATGCATCACCTGCACTGTGGCTGAAATCTATGCACCACCTGCATCATGGCTGGGAAATCGACGCATCACCTGCATCGTGGCTGGAGAAATGAAGCAGCACCTGCTTGCGGCTGCTGCAAATGATGCTAATCCCACGCAGTGTGGTTTTCCACCACAGTACGGCTGGATTTCTCATGCATCATTGCTGGGCGTTTCCTTCACCATTGAGATTGAGGATCACCTTCAAACTCCTCACCCACGCACACAAGGCACTACACAACACCGGACCCACCTACCTGAACACCAGACTCAACTTCTACGTCCCCACACGTCAACTCCGCTCTGCCAACCTCGCCCTCGACTTCGTCCCCCGAATCCAGCGCAAGACCTCTGGCGGCAGATCCTTCTCCTTCCTCGCCGCCAAGACCTGGAACTCTCTCCCCACCTCTCTACGCCAGACCCAGGACCTCCTCACCTTCAGGAGACTCCTCAAGACATGGTTCTTCGAACGCTAGCAGCAGTCCCCCCCCCCCCCAGCGCCTCGAAACCCTGTCGGGTACATAGCGCGCTTTATAAATTCACTGATTGATTGATTGATTGAGAACGGTAGTGAAAATGTTAAAAGCAGGCAGTGATCCCATTTACCATTACCTAATCTTAAAAAATGAAAATAAATCTATTTTAATTTTTCTTTTTTAAACACATCCCATTTTTCTTTAATTAAAATGAGCAGCATTTGTGAAAAAAAAAGATTGCTTTATTTAAAAGCAATCACAAACATGGTGGTCTGCTAGCCTGAGCAAGCCACCATCCCTGTGATTCTGGCCATTCCCAAATAGGTTGCAAATTACGACCTGCCTTATCAAAATAAATGAGGCAGTTCTGTTGCTACACAATTGGGATTCGCAAACAATATTAAACACACTGTTGTACATCCCAGTTTGTGTTTTCCTAATAGTGAATCGCAACGATTCGCTATTAGGAAATCACAAAAAACATTTTTGATACATCAGGCCCTTAGCTCTGTAGTAAGACAGTGGAGCCCATTATGATAGAGCCCTAGGTGGTGGGTATGTTATGTTTACATATTAGGTTTTCATGTATAATGCACCATTCTCCGTTCTGTGTTTTCCTTGTGAAAGTGAGGAATTTTTATGAGGAAATTGCTGCCTTCTGCATCAAATTCTGCCTTGATATTAACTGTAGACACTTAAATCTAGTAATAGATCTTTTTGTTACCTAAGCCAGTTCCTCCCATGACTTTGTTTGCCACTTTCTAGCTGACCCCATTATTCTAGGCCCGTTCTCTTAACAGGAGGCTCAGTTTATCTTTTTTTTTTTTAATTTTTCTCATGTTATACCAACGTTCTGAGGCTGTCCAGAGAACTTTGAGTATTACTTAAAAAAAAAATATCTTGGGTCTCTAAACTGTGCAGGAAATAATTTTATTCTAAAGTGCCTAATAAGACTCAAAGTACTCTTTCTCTACAAGTATTCCCCAGTCTAGATAGCAGCATTCTACAGCTTTTACTTTGGAATCCACAATGGTACACCAACATATCCTGGAAGGGTAGGCCCCCTTTCAAAAGCTTCCATCTAAGTTTTTTCCAACTAAGCCTGTTTCATATATTTGGCCATAGGTAACTACCTAGTATACTCTGCATCTCTGCAATGATGGCTTTCAGAAAGGACAAAGGTATTTTATCAAACAAATAAATCAGCTTTGGAAGGATTGCCATTTTGATAAAATTGGTGTGCACATATATTGTCAATGGAAAATTCTTCCATATACTAGCTAAATCTTTTATGTCTCTCATCAGCCTTTTAGGTTTTATATCTGACAGATCCTCATGTTTAGCTGTAACTGTAATACCGAGGTACCTAATGGTGGCTTGCTTTTTGCCTACTTTATTCAGAATATTTCAACTCATACCCTCTTTTTATACATATTTATAGCATCCCCTGAGAAAGCACCAAAGTTTTCTGTGATTGCCTCTATTTGGACAACAGTTAGTTTAGGGACCCTGGTAAACAATACAATGGTGTCTTATTTAAAGCTATTTTACTTTTGAAGTTTTTGGACTGGAATGGTATTATCTCTTTATTCATCCTGAAAGCTTGTGCCAATAATGGGTCTCCAATGAGTAGCTCGTGAGCTACTAGTAGCTCTTGAGCTGTCTTTAAGTAGCTCTCCTGTGTTGCCCAGACTAAAAAAACTGAAAAGTTTATATTTAAAACAAACATGTGAACTTGTCTGATGTGGTCAGTATTAAAATTCCAATAACATTTGTAGCACTACATGAATTTCATAAATATAAACAGATTTTACAACAAAAAAGGTTTGAGACCCTTGGGTTAAATATATAGACAGAAATGGACCAGTGAAAGTGGACCTTTCTGCTGTGTCCCTTTAGAAATATTAAATTTGCTAGTTAAATCCCTGTAACCAGAATCCTAGCTGATGGTGCTCTAGCAGGCCTCGAAACATCATTAAAATGTTACTTGACCTGCAGGTGTAGTGACTGAAATAATCTACTCAACCTAATTATAATGCTCTTGACCCATAAACTGGTTTCAAATTATGTGATCCTGGGCAAATAATTGAATTCACTGAGCTACCATTTTCTCCTTTATCACATCTGAAAGCATCTTCAAATGCACGAGTTCAGCATGTGTGCTATACAAAAGCACTTGTGTTTGATTTAAAGGCCTAATCTTTTGCTCCATAGATAATACATATCTTGCCACATATTGGATTCATTTGACCACTGACTTGCCCCTTAGTTCATTAACCACATTATCATGAGGTGGGGGCAGGAATGTTTCTCAAATCATGTTTAAGAACTATCATTTTTAATGCATACATGCCTGAAGCATGACGTGATAGCATACATATTTGCAATCAGCAGATTTTCCATTGAAATGGCAACAACATTTTCCACTGACATGTGCTTTTACTGATAAAACTATATAGTGTGTAATAGTTGTCATTTGCACATCCCCAAGTAACCTGTTCTGATTTGTTTTGCTCCTATATAAATCTTTGTTTGCATCACACTTATGAATTACAAAAAAGGTTCTTTTGTAACTCCTTATATATTTTGAAATACTTGTGCTATTCATTTACAAGTTGTTTAAATGTTGTGCCATAGGAAAACAAAACCTGACATCTTACAGCCTTATGTTTCACAATGATTATCATACAGCTCACTTGACAAAAAACTCTAATGTAGTAAAAGAAAGTAAAGTGAATACCATTTTCCAGGATAAGATCAGAAACAATTAGTAAAAAGACAAACAGACATTTGACATTTGTCCTTCAACAGACAGCAAATGTGTCAAGATAAAAACAAGATTTAAAGGTGTCATTATTGTTAGTTATTTTTCTGACTAAACAGAGCACATGTTCCTTCCAGCTGAAGTTCACTGCCAGAAAAGGCAAGTAGGTGCTAAAAATAGCTCAACCTGATAAAATGTGATTCGCTTAGCCATAGGGAGTTGGCAAGTAGATATTTCGAGGTCTGCCTCTTAATCCCTTCCTCAAAGGGTAAGGGCAGTCCAAATTACTTTGAAACCTCTCATAGGTAAGCCCAACATAACCTGCTGAAGATGTTTGTTGCATCAATTGTAACTATTACTAAGGGAGTCCCCTCTTGCAACCGTAAGATCAATTGTAGATATGAACAAATGTGTGAGATCATGCATTTGCCTGACCAAAAGTAAAGCTTTCTGTTCTAGATGGAAACATTCCCTCATACATTTTGCTAATCTTGCAATGATCACAGAATAAAGTTTATAATCATAATTGAGCAATGATATTGGACAGAATGATTCTCCATTTTTTGAGTTCTTGTTGGGTTTTAAAATCAAAATAACCATGCCTCGTTCCAGCCAGGGGTTATCTCTACTTTGTTCTTATATATTAAATTAAACAATTCAACCCATACTGGGATTATTACTTCTTTAGGGATTTACAAAATTCCATTGTCATTACACCAGGGCCAGTTGCTTTCCTAATACTTGAATTAGTATACAACACAAGCACTTCTCCTGCAGTTTTTGCCCCCATGAACAACTCTCTGTCCTCCTCTTCCAGAATTGCAAAATGCTTGTCTCTTAGCCATCCCTTTAAGGGAGGCAGATCTGTGTTTTTTTCTTTATGTTTGTAGCTGGTTAAATACATTCATAATGCCTGCCTCGCTTTCTGCTGGGTCAGCCAGCGTATCACCCACTTCATCAATGATTTCATTACCTACGTGATTATTTGCCATATCCACTCTTGCTTTCCACACTAGCAAACTATTAGCATTTGGGTTTGTCTGACTGTGGTGTGTACCCTGGTCAAGCAGCAACCTCAATCCTAGCCTGTGTAAGTATCAGGCAAATCCTAAACTAACTTGCTCTCACTCTCTGGTAGCCTGGCACACAGCAGTCAGGCTTAACTTACAGGCAATGTGTAAAGTATTTGTGCAACACTTCAAACAGTAAAGCCTTCAAAACAGCACAAACAAATATTCCACATCAGGTTGGAAAAATGGATCTGAACTTAATAAATAAAAATAACAAAAATCAAATAAGTAGAACATGAGTTATGAATTTCTAAAGAATAAACTGTAAAATATTGCATAGAAGCAAGAAGCGTCAACCAGGGATATCTGGTTGCGCCAGACCTTGAGAAAGTGAAACGTTCAGGCCAATCAAGATCAACCAGCTACAGGGAGTGAGTTAGGCCAGCTGAACCAAAATAACTTAATTCCTGGTTGTGGAGCATTGCATCGGTTACGAGCCATGTAGTCGAGGTGATTGTAGGAGGCTGGCCTGGCTTGTAGTGGGTACCAGAGGTACTTACACCTTGTCCCAGGTCCAGTTATCCCTTATTAGTGTAGAAGAGATATTTCTAGCAGCTTAGGCTGATAGAAGGTAGCTATGGCAAAGCAGCTTAGGCTGTACTAGGAGACATGTAAAGTTCCTACTATACCACTGGTGTCATATGCACAATATCATAAGAAAACACAATACACAGAATTACTAAAAATAAAGGTACTATATTTTTATGACAATATGCCAAAAGTATATCAGTGAGTACCCGCAGTATGAGGAATAGTTATATACACAAGATATATGTACACAAACCAAACTTAGGTAAGTAATAGCAAGAAAAGTAATGCAAACAGTGTAGAATTAAAATAGATTGCAATAGGAGCACATAGGTATAGGGGCAACACAAACCATATACTCCAAAAGTGGAATGCGAACCACAAATGGACCCCAAACCTATGTGAGCTTGTAGAGGGTCGCTGGGACTGTAAGAAAACAGTGAGGGTTAGATAAATAGCCCATCCCAAGACCCTGAAAGGTAGGTGTAAAGTGCACCTACTACCCCCAGAGAGCACAGAAGTCGTGATAGGGGGATTCTGCAGGAAGAACAAACACCAGCAATGCAACAACAGTGGATTTCTGGACCTGAGTACCTGTAAGACAAGGGGACCAAGTCCAATAGTCGCGACAGTGTCGAGATTGGGCAGGAGCCCAGGAAATGCCAGCTGAGGGTGCAAGGAAGCTGCCACCAGATGGAAGAAGCTGGGAGTTCTGCAAGAAAGAAGAGAGATAGAGACGTCTCCTTTGGAAGACTGATGTCCCACGTCGTGATGAAGCTTGCAGAGGTATTCCCAAGCAGAAAGACTGCAAACAATCCTTGCTAGCTGCAAGAGTCGTGGTAGAGGTTTTTGGGTGCTGCTGTGGTCCAGGAGGGACCAGGATGTCACCACTTGGAGGAGGTGACAGAGGGGGTGCCCAGCAACTCAGGGAGTCCTGACCGAAGCAGGCAGCACCCAAAAAAGTACCTGAACAGGCACTTGGAAGAAGAGTGAACTGGAGTCCATGCGAAGTCACAATATGGAGTCCCACGATGCCGGAGGACAACTCAGAAGGTTGTGCACTGCAGGTTAGAGTGTCAGGGACCGAGGTTTGGCTGTGAATGAAGGAAGTCCTGGAAGAGTGCACAGGAGCCGGAGCAGCTGCAAAACACTCATTACCCAGCAACGTAGTCTAGCGTGGGGAGGCAACGACTTACCTCCATCAAACTTGGACTGAAGATTCACTGGACTGTGGGAGTCACTTGGACAGAGTTGTTGAGTTCCAGGGACCACGCTCGTCAGGATGAGAGGGGACCCAGAGGACCAGTTTTGCAGTCTTTTGGTGCCTGCGTTAGCAGGGGGAAGATTCCGTCGACCCACGGGAGATTTCTTCAGAGCTCCTGGTGCAGGGAGGAGGAAGGCTACCCCCAGAGCATGCACCACCTGGAAACAGTCGAGAAAGCCGGCAGGATGAGGCGATTCAAGGTTGCTAGTAGTCATCTTGCTACTTTGTTGCGGTTTTGCAGGCGTCCTGAGCAGTCAGCGGTCAATCCTTTGGTAGAAGGTGAAGAGGGAGATGCAGAGGAACTCTGGTGAGCTCTTGCATTCGTTATCTGAAGAATTCCTCAAAGCAGAGACCCTAAATAGCCAGAAAAGGAGGTCTGGCTACCAGGTTAGGAGGATTGGCTACCAAGAGAGGTAAGAGCCTATCAGAAGGAGCCTCTGACTCACCTGATGGCACTGGCCACTCAGAGCAGTTCAGTGTGCCCCCAACACCTCTGTTTCCAAGATGGCAGAGGTCTGGGACACACTGGAGGTGCAGGCCAGGGAGTGGTCACTCCCCTTTCCTTTGTCCAGTTTCACGCCAGAGCAGGGCTGGGGGATTCCTAAACCAATGTAGACTGGCTTATGCAGAGATGGGCACTATCTGTGCCCACCAAAGCACTTCCAGAGGCTGGGGGAGGCTACTCCTCCCCAGCCCTCACACTTATTTCCAAAGGGAGAGGGTGTTACACCCTCTCTCAGAGGAAATCCTTTGTTCTGCCTTCCTGGGCCAGGGCTGCCTGGACCCCAGGAGGGCAGAAACCTGTCTGAGGGGTTGTCAGCAGCAGCAGCTGCAGTGAAGACCCCGGAAAGGCAGTTTGTCTGTACCCGGGTGCTGTGCTAGAGTCCCGGCGGATCATGGAATTGTCCCCCTAATACCAGAATGGTATTGGATGTGACAATTCCATGATCTTAGACATGTTACATGGCCATGTTCGGAGTTACCATTGTGATGCTATACATAGGTAGTGACCTATGTATAGTGCACGCGTGTAATGGTGTCCCCGCACTCACAAAGTCCGGGGAATTTGCCCTGAACGATGTGGGGCACCTTGGCTAGTGCCAGGGTGCCCTCAAACTAAGTAACTTTGCACCCAACCTTCACCAGGTGAAGGTTAGACATATAGGTGACTTATCAGTTACTTAAGTGCAGTGGTAAATGGCTGTGAAATAACGTGGACGTTATTTCACGCAGGCTGCAATGGCAGGCCTGTGTAAGAATTGTCAGAGCTCCCTATGGGTGGCAAAAGAAATGCTGCAGCCCATAGGGATCTCCTGGAATCCCAATTCCCTGAGTACCTCAGCACCATATACTAGGGAATTATATCAGTGTACCAGTATGCCAGTGTGAATTGGTAGGTTTAGTCACTAGCCTGTTAGTGACAAATTTGGAAAGCAGAGAGAGCATGACCACTGAGGTTCTGGTTAGCAGAGCCTCAGTGAGACAGTTAGACATCACACAGGGAACACATGCAGGGCACATACTTATGAGTGCTGGGGCCCTGCCTGGCAGGGTCCCAGTGACACATAGACTAAAACAACATATATATAGTGAAATATGGGGGTAACATGCCAGGCAAGATGGTACTTTCCTACAGTGATGCACTGATTTTCTCTACTCATCAGCAGCAATGCATCTGCTCCAAAATGAGGTGGATTTAGGATACTAGTTACATCTGCATCAACTTCAAGGATCCAGGTGCCAGGGCTTGAAGTGAACAGAACCACTTCTGGGAGAAGGCAAAAAGCAACCTTGAGACCAGCCAAGAAGTCTTGAAACTCTGATAAAGGTTTCGGTCTGGTCAGGAGGTATGGTTCATGGAGCCAGTGTAACCAAGAGCTCTTCAGAACTGCTGGACCAGCCCATATGAAGTGAAGGAGCGGAAGAGGAAGTTCATCTACTTGGTGGATCTCCAGGCCTCTAGGAATTCCTCAGGGTATTCCATGTTAACAGGTTGAAGCCTCACTTTAAGAGGTCCAAAGTGAGCATGCTGTTGTGACAGATGATGAAGTAGAAGAAGAGAGTGAACCTTTCCTTGACTTCCTCTCTGCTCAGAAACAGGGTGGGTCAGTGGAAAGTGTCAACCTCTGTTCCTCACTGACACCAGAGCAGCAGAGTGACTGTTACCTATTACTGGGAATGTGTGCCTCTCTGTTCTGTTTCACCCCCGGACTCACACACCTGTGTATCCATGACTGACATGGGAGACAAGAAGAAAAATTATAGGTTATAGATTGGCAGATAAGGTGATGGCCACTATAAAGGAGGAATTATCCAAAATGCTGGTGTTAGGGGTGATTGAGCCCTTCAGTAGCTCCGTAGTCCAGCACAGTCCCTGTCACTAGGAACGTGTGCCTCTCCGTTCTCTTTCACTCCTGGACTCACATACCTATGTGTTCATGACATTGCCATGGGAGACAGTCCCCCTGTAAAGAACAAAAATTACAGATTGTCAGAAAAGGTGAGGACCAATTTCATGGAGGGGGTCTCCAAGATGCTGGTGTTAGCAGTGATTGAGCCCTCCAGTAGCCCCCTGACCCAGCCCTGTGGTGCTGGGACCAAAGGTTGCCCCCCACCAGGCCCCACACCAGAACTCAAGTTCTATGTGGACTACCGCCAAAACGAATGCAGAGCCTATCAGGCTTGGCTTTGCCAAATTTCTCAGTACTTTTGATTTGACATTTGGGTACTGGAAGATTGCTCTGACTGAGGGGGCTAAAGAGAGGTCAGCATTCTCAATCCCCTTTAGTTTAAAGAAAGCCCCTGCCACCTTCAAGAGGTTGGTGAGCAGGATCTTTCCTTGAAAGGAGGACTTTTGTGCTGCCTACCTAGATGACATTGCTGTCTACAGTTCTAGCTAGGAGGAACATCGGCATCACCTCAGTGAGGTGCTTCAGGACCCGCAACAGGCAGGCCTGACCCTCAAGGCCAGTACATATCAGAGAGGGTAGGGTTCTCTGGTGTACCTGGGTTCCCTTGTAGATGGGGGCAACGTACTGCCCCTTGAAGCCAAGACTGAGACTATCATGACCTGGGAACCCCCAAAAACTGAGACAGAAGGAAAGGCCTTCCTGGGCCTCACAAGGTTTTGAAGAGATTTGTTAAGGGATATGGCACCATTGTGGCCCCTTTAACGGAGTTGACTTTGAAGAAGCAGCCCAGATTGGTAATCTGGACAGAAGCTTGTGAGAAAACCTTTCACACCCTCAAGGAGGCCATGTGCACAGCACCTGTACTTAAGGTTCCTGACTATTCCAAGGAGTTAATTGTGCAGGTGAAGGCTTCAGAACATGGAATAGGGGTCGTCTTAGCAGAGTTTAATGAGATGACCTAGACAAACTAGTAGCCTTCATTAGCAGGAGGCCATTTCCAGTCTTTAGCATCTTTCTTTCAGAATAAGGTAATGGCAGTCCATCGCCATTCTTCAGCAGATCACAGACCCTGACAGACGTCTGCTATAGACAGTCCAACAGGAAAACTATGCCTTCACCTTTCCTGGACATCTACAGGGTTCACAGCTGTCCCTGCAGATAACGCAGCCCTCTATTAGCCCACCACTGGTGATGAACCCGCTATGCTCTCCATTTCTAAGTCTCTCTCCCCAGCACAAGTCCTGATCCTACTTTACCAAATTGAATATGGCTCTCCCCTTGATACCTGCCCTCCTAAATTTATTCTTCAAGCACTATAAATCATCTCAGATCACCTAACGGACATCTTTAATCAGATGTTTCTCGAAGGCTATTTCCCCCAACAAGTGGAAGTTAGCCTGTATCCTACCTCTTTTGAATAAACCCAATCTTGACACCAGGGGCCCCAACAACTATTGTCCCAATTCATGACTCCCATTTTTTTTTTTTTTTTTTAAAAGGCCATGAATGTTGCACTAACTTTCTTTATCCAGAACCATGAACATCTTGACCCCACTCACTTTGCCTTCAGAAGTTACCATAGCATGGAACTTCCCCTGATTACAGTGTCAGAGCAAATAAGACAGACTGTTGGTGCAGGAGGCAACGCTGCCTTGATCCTATTGGACGTCTCTGCAGCATTCAACACTGTCATACACAACATTTATTTAGATTGTCCTTCCTTCATTGGGATCAAGGGCCAAGCACTCACTTTCCTTAAGTCCTTTCTTACCAACCGTTAATAATTTGTCAATCTTGAAGAGTTTAATTCACCTGCATTCACATTACCATGTGGCGTTCCCCAGGGCTCGTCATTGAGCCCTATCCGTTTTAACGTTTATGTTTCCCCTTCTAGCTAAACTGATCAGGACATTCAGGTTCTCAGTTGTTTCCGATGAATCCAAAATTGCTTCATCTGTGGCCAATGATCCAGCAGACACAGACACTCACTTCCAGGACTGACTGCTGTAGGTTGGGAAATGGATGTCCCTTAACTGCCTAAAACTAATTCCAGTAAAACTGAGGTCCTACCATTTGGCAATAGCACCTCCTTCTGGTCCCCAGTAGGGTGGCCACAGGAACTTAGTTCTCGCCGGACCCTTGTCAATAAGTTCAAAACCTTAGGGGTGGTTTTTTAAAGCACACTTTCTTTCAAGGGGAACGCCAACACTCTTACCTCAGTCACCTTCTACACTATGAAGTTCCTCTGGAAAATCTTCACTTTCATCCAACTGCTCCTTCTAAAGTTGACTCCAGTAACACCATATTTGTCAACATTCAGAAAAAAACACCTCAATAAAATCCAGATCCTTACAGAAGGCCACCTCCTGCCTACTTTTAGGCATTCCCAAATTTGAGTCTGTTTCTGCTGCACTTAATCTTCTTCATTGGCTTCCTGTCAAGAAGCACATTGACTTTAAAGACTTTTGCATTGCCTTTAGGGCACTCCATGGCATTGGCCCTGACTATATCATGCAAAGCTTTCAAAAGTATATTCAATCTAGACAACTTCAATATGCCACAACTTACAAATCATAGTTCCTAAAATAAAAAAAATCTTTTTGGGGTGGGAGAAGCTTTGTCATCGGCACAACTAGACCCAGGACCTCTTACTCCCTTGAACTGAAAAAAAATATGTTCTGTTAGCCTTCAGAAAAGCACTCAAGACCTGACTTTTCTCAAATAATTCTTATCCAGCATCCTTTTCTTTGTTCAGCAGGGTACCACTCTTTGAGAACCAGTGCCTAGACACCTTTGGGGGTATTAGAGCACTTTATAAATTATATTTTCATTTCACGGTAACAAAGATGGAGTGCACTTGAAAGAGAAGCTTTTGCTGTGGTCTGGGCACTGAAGAAGTTGAGACCATATCTGTTTGGGACTCATTTCTGGTTCAGACAGACAACAGGCCCCCCAGGTAGCTCCTGCAGATGAGATTTGAAAATCCTGGATAGCTGAGGCAGTCAATGTCCGTAAAGGTAATGGGCTTTAGAATGAAGCATAGCCCTGGGTCAGATGATGCCAATGTTGATGATCTCTCCAAGTTCTTCTGCCTTAGTGAAGAGAACTTCCATGGGGATGGGTAGATCTCCCCGCTTTCAGCTGGAGGGACACATGTTAGACCTTACAGCTTTGGGGTTATCTTCCCCCAAACCTTATTCCTACCTCCTCCATTTTTCTGACCACATTTCTGCTGGCTTTAGGACTCTGTACAATTTACAAATGCTAACCAGTGCTAAAGTTACTGTGCTCTCTCCCCTTAACATGGTAATATTGTCTTATCTACTATTGACATAGGTAATTATTTATAAGCCACTAGTAAAGTGCATTACAGGTACACTGGGCCTATTAATTAAATGCTACTTTTGGGCCTGCAGCACTGATTGCCCACTCACTTAGGGAGCCATGTAATCATGTCTCAGGCCTGCCATTGCAGAGCATGTGTGTGCAGTTGTACACTGCCATGTCGTCCTGGCAAAATAACCCTATTTATATGCCCAGACCTTCCCTTATTACACATATATGTCACCCCTATCATAGGCCCTGGAGAACCCAGAGGGAAGTGTGCAATGTATGTAAAATACAGGACATGTACCTTTAAGTTTTACAAGTCCTGGTAGTAAAAAGTCATTTTTCACTAAAGCAAGGCCTATTTCTCTGTTAAGATAACATAGCAGTTACATTGTTACGTTAGTTAAGTGTATTTCACAATCTGGAAGAGATAAACATGTTCAATTTGGTGTCTCTGGAATCAATTTAAAATCACAACTTATGGTGATATCTGATTTTAAATTGCGATTCTGAAAATCCTACTTTTAGAAAGTTTGCATTTTCTTACTTTAGTCATTTGTGGGCATAGTTACAGTGCCCTAGCACCACCTTGCACCACATTATGTGCAAAGTTACAAAGTGTGAGGGCACCCTGACACTAGCCAAGGTGCCCCCACATAGTTCAGGGCAATTTCCCCGGACTTTGTGAGTGCGAAGACAACATTACACATGTGCACTACATATAGGTTAATACCTATATATAGCTTCACAATGGTAACTCCGAATATGGCCATGTAACATGTCTAAGATCATGATATTGTCTCCCCATGCCAAATCTGGTATTGGGGTGCCAATCCCATTCCTCCACCATGGACCCCGGGTTCTGCCAAACCAGCTCTCTGGAGTTTTCTCTGCAGCTACCAATGCTGCCAACACACAGACAGGGTTGTGCTCTCCTGAGGTATGGGCAGCCCAGTCCCAGGAAGGCAGAACAAAGAATTTCCTCTGAGAGAGGGTGTTACACCCTCTCCCTTTGGAAATAGGTGTTATCGGCTGGGGAGGAGTAGCCTCCCCCAGCCTTTGGAAATGCTTTGAAGGGCACAGATGGTGCCCTCCTTGCATAAGCCTGTCTACACCCGTTCAGGGAACCCCCAGTCCTTGAGCGTGGCCCCTGGAACACATGTGGTGGATCCAAGTGACCCAGACTGTCCAGTGGTCTTACTGTCCAAATTTGAAGGAGGTGAGTACTTGCCTCCCCTCTCCAGACAGTAATCCTGTGTACTGCGTGAACTGCAGCTGCTAGGGCTTCTGTGCACTTTTGCAAGGAATCCTTTATGCACGGAATAGCCCAGGTCCCCAGCACTCTGTTCTGCATTGCTCAACTTGCCGAGTTGACCACCAGCTTTGTGGGACCCTCCTTTGTAGTGTTGAGATGACTGCTGTGCTCAGTTTTCTTGAACCCATGTTCAAATACTTCTGCGGGTGGTGCCTTCTTGTGCATGGGCTCTCTGTGTTTCTGAGGGCCCCCTCCGTCTCCTCTTCCAAGTGGCAACCTCCTGGTCATTCCTGGGCCCAGGCAGCACCATTTTTCTTCAACTGTGACCTTTTAGGGCTAGCAAGGCTTGTTTGCCGTCTTTCTCCAAAGAAACAGCTCTGCATCCTCCAGCACTCCGTGGGACATCTTCTGCACAAAGGAACTGTTCCTGGCATCATTTGTTGTTGCAGAATCTTCAGCTTCTTCCATCTGGAGGCAGCCATTTTGTACCTTTATCCGGGGTTTAGTGGGCTCCTGCCCCCCTGGACACTTTCGTGACTTTTGGACTTGGTCTTCTTCCTTTACAGGTCCTCAGGTCCAGGAATCAGTCTTCAGTGCTTTGCAGTCTGTTGTGGCCTTTGCAGAATCTCCTATCACAACTTTAGTGTGTTTCTGGGGAAGTAGTATCACTTTACTCCTACTTTTCAGGGTCTTGGGATGGGGTATCTTGGACACCCTTAGTGTTTTCTTACACTCCCAGCAACCCTATACACACTACACTAGGCCAGGGGTCCCTATGTGGTTCGCATTCCACTTTCTTAGTATATGGTTTGTATTGCCCCTAGGCCTATTGCATCCTATTGTATTCTACAGTGTTTGCACTCCTTTTCTAACTGTTTTTTTACCTGATTTTGGTTTGTGTGAATATTTTGTGTATTTTACTTACCTCCTAAGGGAGTACATCCTCTGAGATATTTTTGGCGCATTGTCACTAAAATAAAGTACCTTTATCTTTAGGAACCCTGAGTATTGTGTTTCTTGTGATATAGTACCTATATGATATAAGTGGTATAGTAGGACCTATGCATGTCTCCTAGTTTAGCCTAAGATGCTCTGCTATAGCTACCTCTATCAGCCTAATCTGTTAGAACACTACTAATCTACTAATAAGGGATAACTGGACCTGGCACAAGGTGTAAGTACCATCAGGTACCCACTATAAGCCAGGCCAGCCTCCCACATCCCCACACAAAGGGCTGCCATTGGTTTGCAGACATGCAGACATGTACGTGGATATGAAGTTAGTGCTACTGTTATACACTACCTACTTTGGGAATCCCACATAGGTAAAGATCCCCATCAGAGCTCTACCCACCGCAGGTGCAGTCACTGACCTCAGAGTGATTTCCTCTTGGTAGGGGTGGCATGGTCCACCAGGACAAACCTGTCTTGGGGTCCAATGATGTTGATGCCCACCCTTTTAAAGGGGTTACCAATATCATGTAGGTGAAGCAGGGGAGCTTTTTACTCTTTCCCTGTCTTCCCACTGGCTGGGCAGGTAGTACAGATCTTGCAGAATGCATCTGAGGCTGTCCTCATTTGGGGTGTATAAAAGTGGGAGGCAAGCCCAGTGAAGGTCTTGTCTTGCCCATATGTGATGCCAGGGGTATGTCATGAGCCAGACTCAGTAGGATGTCCCTGTAACACTGGGGGTGGGGGAGCATCAGCACAAGGGCTGCCCCAGTACTAGAAGTCCTAGGGTCGCAAAATAGGAGATCATTCTCCCAGTAGATTAGGTAATCCCCAGCGGCTTCACTTGTTGCATGGGCTGAGGCCTGCCACCTTAAGCCCTCAAGAATGAGAAACTCCTTCTGTGTTTTGCAGAATTCCTCTCTGGTAGGCCAACTCTCAACTTGACAGCCAGCAAGCTCAGGTAGGTCACATAGGGCAGCAATGCCATCCCAGATTGGCTCAGTGGCCTCCTAATAAGGGACCCCCTCAAACTCTGCGGTGAAAACCTCAGGGACTGGTTTCCCATGCCCTTCTTTTTAGCAGTTGTCTGGGCCAATTTTTCAGGTTCCAAAAGCCCATGACTCCCTTCCCGGGCAGCAATTGACCTTGTGTTCATACGGACCCACTCAAGCAATTTCAACATTTCCAAGTGAGACCTGAGCTCTACCTCCCTCCAACAGTGGGGTCTAAGTCATTGCCCAGCAAACAAGCAAAAGGCATTGCAGGCCTCACAGCTACTTTTAGTGAACATGAGGACCCCTCCACTCAAAGGGAACCAGAGACACCAGTAGATGGCTCCCTCAATTGTCATCAACCACAACTTGGTGGAATGTGTTTGGTAGGACCTGCTCTGCAGACACCAGCTAGGAAAAGACAGTAGTCATGCTGGCGCCTATGTCTTGCAGAGCTGCCACGCATTGCTCATTGTGGGTGGCCCACTGCTCATACTTTCAAGTTGTTGGAAAATGGGTTATTGGTAGGGCAGGTTGGTACCTACACCTAGCAACAAGCCACTAACCTCCACATAGGTACAGTTAGGTCTCAGTAAATTAATCCCAGCTCAACCCTTGGTAGCTTGGCAACGAGCGTCAAGGCTTAACTTAGGAGACAAAGTGTAAAGCATTCAAATATCACAAAACAGTAATTAAATAAAACACAGGAAACAGTTTAAAAATCCAAAACCAATTTATAAAAATAGCTTATATTTTTATCTTTAAAATGACACAAAAACGATTAAAATCGGTTCAGGGGAACCGGAGATATGAATTTTCAAAGTATTATTATTTTCTAGCGCTTAGAAACAAAAAGCGCCAATCGGGTCATCTGGTTGCACCAGGACCGGGGCAAAGTCAAACTTTCACGCGACCGCGATGGAGCCCTGCTCGGCTACAAGTCGCGGGAGGCCTCGGTTAAAAAGTTACCTTCTGACTTAGTCTCTTTTTTGATGTTTTTCTTCCCCGGGACGAACCTGCCAGTTGGATCCGACCTCCTGGAGCCCTTGTCCGGATACGCGAAGTCGGTTTCCTCGGTGGTGATTTTTACCTTCGGACTTAGTCGTTTTTTCGAGATGAAAATCCTTCGACCGGGGTAAACCTGGATCTTGATCCGACGTCCGTGGAGCCCTTCTCGGATACGATGGCTGGAAGGTCACGGTCAACTTTTTACGTTCGGTCTTAGTCTCTTTTTTGGATGTTTTTCTTTACCGGGACGAACCACGAAGTCAGGCCGGGTCGCGGTTGAGGCAAGCCGGCTAGAATTTCTGCGTCGGGTCGGTCACTTTATGGAGCTTTTTTCCAAAAATTCTCCAATCTTTTCCAAACTTCTGGGGCTTCACCCAGATGTTCTTTTAAGGTTCTTTTGGGGTCCACAGCTCACCCCAAGGGTCCAGAAGTTCTGTGATGGTCCTTGGGGGGTGCGGACTTCAACTCCCAGAATGCACCTGGCGCAAACTCCTTTTTGGCCACTAGACAGTGGTCAGCTGGTCACTTTTTCAGGAGTTGGTGCAGGGGACTCTGGATAGCAATTTTTCACCTGTAGCAAACAGGGAGTCCCTCCTTGAACCAGTGGAAGCCAGGCAAAGTCCTTCTTGTGGTGAAGCCCAAGTGTGCAGCTGGTGCAGTCTTTCTGAGTGCAGGGTCCAGGTGCAGGCCAGGGGTCCAGCAGGGCAGTCCTTCTTCTCCTTGTAGTTCCTTCTTCTTGAAATTTGGTGGGGATCTGAGGCGTGGGTGCAGGTCTGCCAGTATTATCCTTGCTCCTGGGTGAAAAGCAGGGGGGCCCTGGTTCTCCAATCAGGGACAGGGTCGTCCCCCTGTGATGACCACTTCCTGGGAAGTGTGGCAAAAATCCATCCCAGAAGGCAACAGTCTCTAAAAATCCAAAATGGATGAATCTGATTTTTGGAGGAGAGATCTGGCTGAGCCCACCCACTGGTGTGGCTAAAAATCATAAACACACACCTCTCCTGCCCTCTCCTAATCTAATCAAGGGGGCACCTAGCTGTCTGGGGTTGCAGGATGTGGGGGTGTTGCTGGGTGCTCCAGATGTCCTTCTCTGCCTTTGAAGACCAGTTTGGCAGCCCTCCCCCTTCCTGCCTCACCATGTGCTGAGGGGAGATTCTCTCCCCCAAGCACATTCCTTTGTGTGAAGCCAGGCCACTTCACACCTCATTAAAGTAGCCTGGCAGAAGCTGCTGCAGGCTGGCCAATCAGAGCACAGCAGCAAAAACAATGCAGAGCTGAAATTGGCAACTTTTTAGGTAAAGTCTAAACTTTTTACCTGAACTAGTTATATTAAATCCCACAACTGGAAGTTGTGGGATTTAATATAACAATCAATTTGATACCAAATTCTTGGTATGTAACATTTAAGGAGACTTTAAAATTTAAAATAAAGTCTGCCCATTCTAGCCTATTTAGGCCATTTACTTCAATGAGGGAAAAACGAATTTGGCTGTTTTTACCTCACCAGGGCTTATAAATCTATTTTTATAAAGTCCCTGCTTATAGTTACATGACACCCAGCCCTAGGGGCACATAGGGCACACCTTAGGGTGACTTATATGTAAAAATAAGGTAGTTTAAGACTTTGGAAGTACCTTTAATTCCAAAGTCGAATTTGCATATAACTTTAATTTAAAAGCAGCCAGCAAGGCAGGCTTGCTTTTAAAATGACACTGGGCACCTCAGCAATGCACCTAGGTGTGCACCACCTATGCTGTGGTCCCTAAACCTACATGCCCTACCATATACTAGGGACTTATAGGTAGGTTAACTTAGCCAATTATAATTAGCCTAATTTGCATATCCATTTTACACAGAGCACTGGCCCTGGGACTGGTAAGCAGTACCCAGGGCACAGCCAAGAGTCAGTAACCACCAGTACCTATCCAGAAAGAGTGGGGGTGATCAGGCAAAAAAAAGGACTTTCCTACACTGCCCCCCCCCCCAGATGAAAGGTGATGGGTACTAACCTACACCCTGGTAGTCCTCATCAGCTAAGTGGAAAAACCTGGAAAGGCCATCTGC
This sequence comes from Pleurodeles waltl, assembly GCF_031143425.1. Classification (NCBI taxonomy): domain Eukaryota; kingdom Metazoa; phylum Chordata; class Amphibia; order Caudata; family Salamandridae; genus Pleurodeles; species Pleurodeles waltl. The sequence goes on from NC_090438.1 coordinate 244,405,321, forward strand.
ATTGGCATGAGCAGTCCCAGGTCTGTGCTCCACTGTGAAGTCCATCCCCTGTAGGGAAATGGACCACCTTAACAGTTTTGGGTTCTCCCCCCTCATCTGCATCAACCATCTGAGAGGTCTGTGGTCAGTTTGTACACGGAAGTGAGTGCCAAACAAGTAAGGCCTCAACTTCTTCAGGGACCAAACCACAGCAAAGGCCTCCCTCTCAATGGCACTCCATTTTTTCTCTCTGGGGAGTAGTCGCCTGCTGATGAAGGCAACTGGGTGATCATGGCCCTCTTCATTAACTTGTGCTAACACTGCCCCAATCCCTTCCTCTGAAGCATCTGTTTGCACTACAAACTCCTTGCTATAGTCAGGGGCCAGTAACACTGGTGCTGAACACATAGCCTGTTTTAGGGTGTCTAAAGCTTTCTGACACTGTGGGGTCCAAATGACCTTCTTGGGTTGTTTCTTGGAGGTAAGCTCAGTCAGAGGGGCCACTATGGTCCCAAAATTCTGAACAAACCTCCTGTAATACCCAGTCAGGCCAAGAAAGGCCCTGACCTGAGTCTGGGTTTTTGGAGCCTCCCAATCCAGGATAGTCTGGATCTTGGGCTGGAGAGGTTGTACATGGCCTCCACCAACAAGGTGGCCCAGGTACACAACAGAACTGTGCCCTATCTGGCACTTGCTTGCCTTGATAGTCAGGCCTGCTTGAAGCAGGGCCTGAAGCACTTCCTTCAGGTGGACCAGGTGGTCCCTCCAGGTGGAACTAAATACAGCTATATCATCCAGATAAGCTGCACTAAAAGATTCCAACCCAGATAGGACTCTATTCACCAACCGTTGGAAGGTGGCAGGAGCATTTTTCATCCCGAAGGGCATCACCTTGAACTGAAAGTGGCCCTCTGGTGTGGAAAATGCTGACCTCTCCTTAGCTCTTGGACTTAAGGCAATCTGCCAATATCCTGAGGTCAGATCAAATGTGCTCAGGAATTTGGCAGCCCCCAACCTGTCAATGAGCTCATCAGCTCTAGGTATGGGGTGAGCATCAGTCCTAGTGACTGCATTTAGACCTCTGTAGTCCACACAGAATCTTAATTCTTTCTTCCTACCTTGGGGATTAGCTTTGGGCACCAGTACCACTGGACTGGACCAAGGACTATCAGAGGGCTCAATTACCTTTAGGTCCAACATCTTAGCCACTTCAGCTTTGATGTTGGCCTTGACCTGGTCAGACAGCCTGTACAGCTTGTTCTTGACAGGCAAGCTGTCACCAGTGTCAACATCATGGACACACCAATTGGTGAGTCCAGGGGTCAGGGAGAACAGACTAGCAAACTGTCCCAAGACTTGCTTACAGTCTTGTTGTTGCTGATCTGTCAATTTGGGAGAGAGTACCACTCCCTCCACTGACCCATCTTTTGCCTTTGAGGACAGGAGGTCTGGCAGAGGTTCACCCTCCTCCTCCTTCCCTTCATCAGTGACCATCAGCATGGTCATGTCTGCCCTGTCCTGGTGGGGTTTCATCCTGTTTACATGTAGGACCCTGTGAGGATTCCTGGGGGTGCCAAGGTCCACCAAGTAGGTGACCTCACCTTTTTTCTCTAGGATTGGATAGGGCCCAGTCCATTTGGCCTGTAGTGCCCTAGGAGCCATGGGCTCCAAAACCCACACCAGCTGTCCTGGGTGATACTCAGGCATGGTAGCCTTTTGATCATGCCAGAGCTTCATGAGCTCCTGACTGGCCTCCAGGTTTCTGCTTGCCTTTTTCATATACTCAGCCATGCGAGACCGCAGGCCTAGTACATAATCCAGCACATTCTCCTTGGATTCCTTGAGAGGCTTTTCCCAAGACTCTCTCACCAAGCACAATGGGCCTCTTACAGAGTGCCCAAACAGTAACTCAAAGGGGCTGAATCCAACCCCCTTCTGTGGCACCTCCCTGTAGGCAAACAGCAGGCATGGGAGGAGGACATCCCATCTCCTCCTGAGTTTGTCAGACAAACCCATGATCATGCCCTTCAGGGTCTTATTGAATCTTTCCACCAGACCATTGGTCTGTGGATGGTAGGGTGTGCTGAACTTATAAGTAACACGACACTCCTCCCACATGGCTTTCAGATAGGCTGACATAAAGTTTGTGCCCCTATCTGAGACCACCTCCTTTGGGAATCCCACTCTGGTGAACACACCAAGTAGGGCCCTAGCCACTGTGGGAGCAGTGACTGTCCGGAGGGGTATTGCCTCAGGGTACCTGGTGGCATGGTCCACTACCACCACAATGTACCTGTTACCTGAAGCAGTTGGTGGGTCTAGGGGACCAACAATGTCAATCCCCACCCTCTCAAAGGGAGTCCCAACCACTGGCAGTGGAATCAAGGGAGCCTTTGGCTTGCCCCCTGTCTTGCCACTGGCTTGACAGGTGACACAGGAGCTGCAAAACTCCCTGACTTTTTCTGACATTTCGGGCCAATAAAAATGGTTGACCAGCCTGCTCCAGGTCTTGGTCTGTCCCAAATGACCAGCTAAGGGGATATCATGGCTTAAGGTAAGGAGGAATTCTCTATACTTTTGGGGAACCACTACTCTCCTAGTAGCCCCTTCTTTGAGGGCCCTTGCCTCAGTGTAGAGAACTCCATCCTCCCAGTAAACCTTGTGGGTACCACTGGTATCCCCTTGTTCTTGCCTGGCAGCAGTCAGCCTCAGGCCCTCAAGAGTGGGACACTCTCTTTGTCCCTGGCACAAATCTTCTCTGGTGGGCCCACCTGCCCCTTGCAGTTCTGCCAAGTCAGGCAGAGTTTGCAGGGAAGGTGTCCCTCCCTCAGAGTTCAGATCCTCCCCCTCAGGGTTGGATTCTTCCTGACCCTCTGTACTTGTTGGGGCTGGCAAGCCAGACCCTGTGCCCTTTCTCTTTTTCTTGGAGGCTTGGCCCTTTGTTCCAGGGTCCAAGTGTCCAGCATTTCCCTGTTGTGCTGCCTGTGACCTGGTCACAGCACACACCCATTCAGGGAGGTCCAGCATCTGTGCATGGACCCTTCTCTCCACTTCTGACCATTCAGATGCTTCAAGATCATTTCCCAGCAGACACTCTACTGGGAGGGCAGGAGCTACAGCTACTTTTTTAGGGCCAGTCACACCTCCCCATTCCAGACTCACCATAGCCATGGGATGGAGTTTGGTTCTGGTATCTGCATAAGTCACCTGGTGGAAGACACCAGGTAAGACCTGCTCTGGAGAAACCAGCTTTTCTGCGACCATTGTCACACTGGCTCCTGTATCTCTCAGAGCTTCCACTTCAGTCCCATTGACTTTAGGTCTCTGCCTATACCTCTCCATGATGGGAGGTAAGGTGGCCATAGTAGCAATGTCCACCCCACCCACGGATACTAAGGTGACCTCAGTGTACCCTGATTCCACCCCTGGGCCAACTTCCACCCCCAACCCTACACTAGCAATCCCCTGGGATTGCCCACCAGTGGGGGGCTTCTTGGTGCAGATAGCATCTCCTCTTTTATGTCCTGGCTGATGACAGTCAAAACACTTGCCGGCCTTAGCAAGCTCCTGAAACTTTCCTGCCTTAGCAGGATCATAATTCTTTCCCTGATACCCTTTCCCTTTAAAAGTGAATTGGCTCGGGGCTCCCCCTCCCTGAGAAGTTTTTGTGGACTCTTGTGAGGACTCTTTGGGTTTTTTGTCATCTTTCCCCTGGTTCTTCCCCTGAGAAGAACCATGTCCTCCCTTTTTCTGATCACCCCCTGGGGGTTTCTGGTTAACCCTAGTTCTTAACCAGTCATCTGCTGCCTCCCCCAGCTCTCTTGGGTTGGTCAACCTAGAGTCTACTAGATACTGGCGGAGCCTCTCTTGGACACAATTAGTTAGAAGGTGCTCCCTCATAATCAAATTGTACAGCCCCTCAAAGGTACTTACACTGTTGCCCTGTATCCAGCCCTCCAGTGCTTTTACTGAAATGTCCACAAAGTCCACCCAGGACTGGGTGCTTGTCTTTTGGGTGTCCCTAAACTTAAGCCTATACTGCTCTGGGGTTAGACCAAACTTTTTAGTCAAGCAACTCTTCATACTGGGGTATGAGTCTGCATCCTCCCCACTCATGGTTAGGAGCCTATCCCTCCCAGAGTTGGGAACTAACTCCCAAAGGAGTGAACCCCAGTACTGAGGCTTGACTTTCCTCATCTGGAGGGCCCTCTCAAAGGCCCCCAGCCACTTATCTATGTCATCCCCCTCTACATAGGCAGGAACCACCCCTTTGGGTAATCTGGGGGCAAAACCCCCACCCAGGGACACCTCAGTTTCTTTCTCGCTGCCTCCATCTTTTTTTTCTTTGCTTGCCCACTTTTTCTTTTCTAGGGCAAGCTTATCTGCTTCCAAAGCTATGTAGGCTAGCTGGGCTTCCAGCTCTCTTTCCCTGATGGATGGGTTCTCTCCTCCTGAAAGGACCCCCTTCCTACCACTAGCTTTGGGTCTGCCCCTAGTGACTGTATCCACTGAGGACCGTTCTTCCTCTTCCTCACTAAGGCTCGGATGCCTTCCCTCCCCTGAGTGGTTAGAGTTAGCATCTTCCCCTTTTTCTTCCCCCTCTGGAGCTTCCTCTGTCTCTACCTCTTGGGCCTCAGCCCATGCTGTCAGGGATTTAATCAGGATTTGCTTCCTGAGATCAGGGGTTGCAGGCAACCCTCTCTCAATACACAACCCCCTAAGCTGGACTACTGTCAGTGTGGGTAGGCTAGCCAGATCAAGCTCCATGGTTCCCTAGTTTTGTGTCAACAAAAACTTTTTGCAAAAATTGGTAACAAGAATTTAGAAAAATTAAAAAAATTCAATAATTGAAATTAATCCAAATTAATACAAAAAATTCAAATTAAAAATTAAAAACAATTTTTGCACTAGGACAATTTAAAGGATTTTTAATTTGTTTTATCTAAAACTGTAACGTGATATTGAACACAAGTACAGGATCCCGTCGCTGCTTCCAATTATGTTGGAAAATGGGTTATTGGTAGGGCAGGTTGGTACCTACACCTAGCAACAAGCCACTAACCTCCACATAGGTACAGTTTGGTCTCAGTAAATTAATCCCAGCTCAACCCTTGGTAGCTTGGCAACGAGCGTCAATGCTTAACTTAGGAGACAAAGTGTAAAGCATTCAAATATCACAAAACAGTAATTAAATAAAACACAGGAAACAGTTTAAAAATCCAAAACCAATTTATAAAAATAGCTTATATTTTTATCTTTAAAATGACACAAAAACGATTAAAATCGGTTCAGGGGAACCGGAGATATGAATTTTCAAAGTATTATTATTTTCTAGCGCTTAGAAACAAAAAGCGCCAATCGGGTCATCTGGTTGCACCAGGACCGGGGCAAAGTCAAACTTTCAGGCCGACCGCGATGGAGCCCTGCTCGGCTACAAGTCGCGGGAGGCCTCGGTTAAAAAGTTACCTTTTGACTTAGTCTCTTTTTTTGATGTTTTTCTTCCCCGGGACGAACCTGCCAGTTGGATCCGACCTCCTGGAGCCCTTGTCCGGATACGCGAAGTCGGTTTCCTCGGTGGTGATTTTCACCTTCGGACTTAATCGTTTTTTTGAGATGAAAATCCTTCGACCGGGGTAAACCTGGATCTTGATCCGACGTCCGTGGAGCCCTTCTCGGATACGATGGCTGGAAGGTCCCGGTCAACTTTTTACGTTCGGACTTAGTCTCTTTTTTTGATGTTTTTCTTTACCGGGACGAACCACGAAGTCAGGCCGGGTCGCGGTTGAGGCAAGCCGGCTAGAATTTCTGCGTCGGGTCGGTCACTTTATGGAGCTTTTTTCCAAAAATTCTCCAATCTTTTCCAAACTTCTGGGGCTTCACCCAGATGTTCTTTTAAGGTTCTTTTGGGGTCCACAGCTCACCCCAAGGGTCCAGAAGTTCTGTGATGGTCCTTGGGGGGTGCGGACTTCAACTCCCAGAATGCATCTGGCGCAAACTCCTTTTTGGCCACTGGACAGTGGTCAGCTGGTCACTTTTTCAGGAGTTGGTGCAGGGGACTCTGGATAGCAATTTTTCACCTGTAGCAAACAGGGAGTCCCTCCTTGAACCAGTGGAAGCCAGGCAAAGTCCTTCTTGTGGTGAAGCCCAAGTGTGCAGCTGGTGCAGTCTTTCTGAGTGCAGGGTCCAGGTGCAGGCCAGGGGTCCAGCAGGGCAGTCCTTCTTCTCCTTGTAGTTCCTTCTTCTTGAAATTTGGTGGGGATCTGAGGCATGGGTGCAGGTCTGCCAGTTTTATCCTTGCTCCTGAGTGAAAAGCAGGGGGCCCTGGTTCTCCAATCAGGGACAGGGTCGTCCCCCTGTGATGACCACTTCCTGGGAAGTGTGGCAAAAATCCATCCCAGAAGGCAACAGTCTCTAAAAATCCAAAATGGATGAATCTGATTTTTGGAGGAGAGATCTGGCTGAGCCCACCCACTGGTGTGGCTAAAAATCATAAACACACACCTCTCCTGCCCTCTCCTAATCTAATCAAGGGGGCACCTAGCTGTCTGGGGTTGCAGGATGTGGGGGTGTTGCTGGGTGCTCCAGATGTCCTTCTCTGCCTTTGAAGACCAGTTTGGCAGCCCTCCCCCTTCCTGCCTCACCATGTGCTGAGGGGAGATTCTCTCCCCCAAGCACATTCCTTTGTGTGAAGCCAGGCCACTTCACACCTCATTAAAGTAGCCTGGCAGAAGCTGCTGCAGGCTGGCCAATCAGAGCACAGCAGCAAAAACAATGCAGAGCTGAAATTGGCAACTTTTTAGGTAAAGTCTAAACTTTTTACCTGAACTAGTTATATTAAATCCAACAACTGGAAGTTGTGGGATTTAATATAACAATCAATTTGATACCAAATTCTTGGTATGTAACATTTAAGGAGACTTTAAAATTTAAAATAAAGTCTGCCCATTCTAGCCTATGAAGGCCATTTACTTCAATGAGGGAAAAACAAATTTGGCTGTTTTTACCTCACCAGGGCTTATAAATCTATTTTTATAAAGTCCCTGCTTATAGTTACATGGCACCCAGCCCTAGGGGCACATAGGGCACACCTTAGGGGTGACTTATATGTAAAAATAAGGTAGTTTAAGACTTTGGAAGTACCTTTAATTCCAAAGTCGAATTTGCATATAACTTTAATTTAAAAGCAGCCAGCAAGGCAGTCTTGCTTTTAAAATGACACTGGGCACCTCAGCAATGCACCTAGGTGTGCACCACCTATGCTGTGGTCCCTAAACCTACATGCCCTACCATATACTAGGGACTTATAGGTAGGTTAATTTAGCCAATTATAATTAGCCTAATTTGCATATCCATTTTACACAGAGCACTGGCCCTGGGACTGGTAAGCAGTACCCAGGGCACAGCCAAGAGTCAGTAACCACCAGTACCTATCCAGAAAGAGTGGGGGTGATCAGGCAAAAAAAAGGACTTTCCTACACAAGTATTTGCAGGCACATAGGCTTTAGACACCATCTCCTCATCCCCCAGGAAATGTAGGGTCACCTCTGACTGCTCCACAAAAGGTAACTGGGACTACCTCCTCCACTAGCGCTCTGCTCAGCAACCCAGATATCTGCTAGGCCTGGGTAGAACTCAGAGTTTTGCTCTGAGGAATTCCATGGGGTTCTAAAAAACTCTGTAAGATTCAGCTGAATTTCGCAAGCAGAGCTCATCTGCCCCTTCATGCAGCTTTTTTACAGGCAAATATCGCAATCCACACTTCCGCACTTAAAAATCAGTGTGAACACCACCATGAGGTTGCATGGGTGTGGACATTTTGTTTTACCTCCTTTCTGTTTCATGCATGGTGATGGTCGTGATTTTTAGATCCAGTTCAATCCCCCCCAGCCCACACATCCACTCTTCATTTACCCCATTTATCAGTGTGTGTTTTGTATGTGTGTATTTTCCGTTTTTGTCTTTTTTTAATTAACTTTTTTTGTTTACACTTTCTGCATATGTTAAGTCTTCCTTTCTGCTTCTTCTTTTCCTTATTTGCTAATTTTCCACCCTAGCTCTGTGTCTGAGGAGCACCAGGGACGATTGGGCAGTGCCAATGCAGCTGCATTTCTTGTGATCGTCTCCACCATGAAGGGATGTCGCCGCACCCCATTTTTTTGGGAGGCAACGGAGGCCTCTCTTGTTTGTTATGTGCAACACCACCTCCCCTCCATGTTGTCAGCAGGCGGCAGGCCTGTGACGGGGCACAACCTTCAGTATTATCAGCTACTGTGGCAGAGAGTGAGTCGGTTTGTGTGTTGGAACACTGAGGTACAGTGCACTGTGCAGCAGCTGATGCACCACTGGGATGACATCATCTAATGCGTACAGGACCTGCTCGACCTGCTGGGTATCGAGGTTGTGGGGCTTGGGGAGTGTTGGACCTGGTTCTTTTTGCAGGGTCATCCCCAAACTTTTAGTCTCCTTCCTCCTATTTTTCCTGACCTGTTTTTTTTGGCTTAAGAACTCTGGGCACATTACCACTGCTAACCAGTGCTAATGTGCATATGCCCTCTGTGTAAATGGTACTGTTGATTGGTTTAGCCATGATTGGCATATTTGATTTACTAGTAAGTCCCTAGTAAAGTGCACTAGAGGTGCCCAGGGCCTGTAAATCAAATGCTATTAGTGGGCCTGCAGCACTGGTTGTACCACCCACATAAGTAGCCCTCTAATCATGTCTTAGACCTGCCACTGCAGTGTCTTTGTGTGCAGTTTTAAACTGTAAATTCAACTTGGCAAGTGTACCAACTTGCCAGGCCTAACCCTTCCCTTTTGCCTACATGTAAGACACCCCTAGGGTAGGCCCTAGGTAGCCCATGGGCAGGGTGCAGTGTATGGTTAAGGTAGGACATATACAAATGTGTTTTATATGCCCTAACAGTAAAATACTGCCAAATTTGTTTTTCTCTGTTGCAAGGCCTATCTCTCTCATAGGCAAACCTGGGGGCTACCTTTAACCATGATTAAAGCATAGATTCCCTTTGGGATAAACATGTGGAGTTTGAGACTCTCACCTGAAAGGGCCGTGTCTGCCCTCATACAATGCAGTCTCCAGCCCCCTGGTGTGTGTCTGAGGCATTGCCTGAGCAAGACAGGATTTCACAAACAAGTCAGACTTTCCTTTGAAGTAAGCCTACTTCAAAGGCCAAAATGGGTATAAGAAGAGCACCCAAAACCACAGACTTTAGACACTTCTTGGGGTAGGCACTCTACCTCACAAACACTTCTGGACAAGAAACCTGCTGGTGAAGAATCCCTGAACCAGACTTGCCTAGAGGAACTGCCTGGCTGCCCAAAGGACTCACTGGGACTGCTTTTCTGAGAGGGCCTGCTGCCTTGCTGTTGCCCTGCTACCTTGCTGCTCTCTGGCTGTGCTGAGAAGTGCTCTCCAAGGGCTTGGATAGAGCTTGCCTCCTGTTCCCTGAGGTGTGAGGACCAAAAAGACTTCATTCCTCCAACTGGACTTCTTGTGCAGTGAAAATTTGATGCACAGCCTGCTAAAAATGACGCACAGCCTGCCCTCCGGTGAGGAATTCACTGCACGCCAAACCGGAGTGACGCAGCCCAACTTCACAAGGAGAAGATCGATGCAGTGCCTGCGTAGGGATCAAAACTTCGACGCACGGCCCACAGGATCGACACAAAGCCGACCCGGGATGAAGCACCCCAAACTCCAGAGAGGAATCGATGCAGTGCCTGCTGTTCGGGAAACAATTTCCACGCATCGCCCACTGGATTGACACAGTGCTTGTGACTTTGCTCCACAAGCCCAGAATTCCACGCACCATCCCCGGGGCACCAGAAAACCCAGCAACCCGAACAGGAACCAAGTAGGCGGGCCAGAAAGTGACTCAAAGTCTTCCCCTACGTGAAAAATAACAATGCAAGTCGGTGTGCGAAGGGGTGAAACCGACACACACCTACCCGTTTTCCATGCATCGCCTCCTCTGTGGTCCCTTGCGGAGATTTTGAACGTGAACCAGGTACTTTGTGCTTGCAAAAGACCTTTATTGTTTTTAAGAGACATTTATTTGTTTTTCAATGAGTTAACACACTTTATATCACTTTTACAGTGATATCTCAACATATACTTATTGCATTTTAATTGTTTTGCCCTGCATCTTATCAGATAAATATTATATATTTCTCTAAACACGGTGTGGGGTATTTATGTGGTGCTATATGGTATTATTGTATGATTTATTGCACAAATACTTTACACATTGCCTTCTAAGTTAAGCTTGACTACTCAGTGCCAAGCTACCAGAGGGTGGGCACAGGACAATTTGGATTGTGGGTGACTTACCCTGACTAGAGTGAGGGTCCTTGCTTGGACAGGGGGTAAACTGACTGCCAACCAAAGACCCCATTTCTAACAGTGAGTAATAATTTATTGTTTGTTTTACAAAAGGCAAGTATATTTTTTTCTAACAGCATGCTGCTCACACTCAGAGGAAAGTTAAGTTCACGTAACATTACAAATATGATGTGATCCAGCTTGAGCTCGCCAGGTCTTTCATGCCACCTAATTGTACTCATTGGTATATGCTTGGGCTGATTATTTAAGATGTCATACAGACTCCTCTGTCCTGTCACTAAAATAGTGGTAGTAATATCAGTGAGTTATCATTCTCTGTTTCTTTCTTTATGTTGTTCATACAGTTCTAATCTGTACAGATTTTAGGTACTCTACTGCGAAGAATGCAGGCCCAAGTTAGTTATTTTTCTCTACTCATGTTTTTAAAGAGGCTTTCTTTTTCTTGCTGATGCTGAAATAGCAAAACAAGAGAGTGGCCATGGTCATGGTGGAACCTCCAATGTTGAGTTATCTTTCATTTTATACCAGCTCTTTCCATGATAGTGCAGCATGGCAGGAAAATAGTATGAGGCCCCACTGCATTTGCTAAGCGAGATCATATGTGCTTCCTATTTCACCCCTTCATTGCACTTCAGTGACTCGGAGTCATCATAGCTTAATCCCCCCATTACAAAAGGTTTTTAGTTGGCTTGACTACCTGGCTTTTCTTAAATTGCCAACCAACAGAATGCCCAAAGTAATATTTTCAATAAAAGATATTGCTAACAAAACCATAGTGATGTATTACAGTTTTATATGTTAAAAGAATAACAAGGGGAGGTATATCTGGCTTCTAAAATGTGTAATGTTTCTTTTTTAGCCACATTGACCACCAATGCCAGGGCCACTGGCAGAACCAGTGCACTAGATGTAGCAGTGGAGTTGGAGGAGGAGCACCAGCAGTGGTAGGGATGAGCAGTGATAAGTCACATTGCTTTCCTATTGACAAAAGTTATTAGTATACTCCCTGTATTTGTTAAGCGAGACAGATATGTATCCACCCACCATCCATCATCACCTCCCTGTCCATGGCATTTCACCACCTATGACCCATCTGCAGCATGGTTCAATTTGGCACTCTAGTGTTGGCTGTGGAATGTGCATCTGCTTCAGTTAATGCAGCATTTACAAAGTTTTTAATGCATTGCAAACTGAAAACAAGGTGTTTTCCTCACAGTGCCTGATTAGTAACCTCCTAGTACTTTATTCTTTCCTAAGGTCTAACCCTGCCTACCAAAAATGTAAAAGAAATCAATTTTTGTCATGTGCCACATTTTTCTGGCCAAGTGATCTATTTACATATATTTTGTGGCTTCTATAACTGATTTAAGCCTGTTAAAAACGTTCTCTTTTGTGTTTTGACATTCGTTAACTACAGTGACTGACTATGCCAAAGCTGAGCACATGATGATCAGTGACACCCCACTATTCTATAGCAAAACCTCTATCTACCCAGCCTAATCGCTCTAGTGTACCTTGCAGGAGAAATTTAATTTTCCTTTCCTTTCTGCCAAGCATATGTATTTGATGAAAATAATTAAGGTGGAGGGCCAGGCCAGGATGAAAAGTGGGACTATGTGCCTGATTTTGAGTTTGCAGATGGGCTACACTATGATGAACGTGCCAAATAAAATCTATATCCTATTTCATTCTCAGTACTGGGGTGCATTGATTTTCCAATTGTCTACACATGGCAGACAGGATATCCACATTTTATATGTGCGGTGGGTGAAGTAGTATCGTTATTTTTTATCTGCCTCTTTGGAGTCAGGGTAGAATTGCAAGATATTTGGAGAAGGGCAGGGCCATTAGAATTAAAGTAAGATAATTGTCCATTATAGCTGCCTCAGCTGCAGACTGCAGGGAACAGCAAAGTACCTGACGTGCTAGCATGCCGCCATTAATTTAGCACAATAAAAATGCATGTGCTGCATAGTGCATAATGCCTTACGCATTAATGAGAGGTAATTTATGTTTCTCTTTACTCACAAAGTGTTTATTTGTTACTAGGAAATTCTTTAAAAAAATCACCCTACTACCAACACCACTTTCAAAGCAGGTTGCTGCACATGCTGGCACAGCTTCACCTACAGTTAGCTAGTCTCAAACAGGAAGTGTGAAGACTCCAGACCCACATCAATTTTGTCCTCTTCTGAAGTTCTTTCTTTATTTTTTTATTTTGGTGGCAGGGACTTTTGTTGTCGGTGGAGAGGGTAGGAATTGGGAAGAAAGCAGGACTTTGCAGTTTGGACTACCTTTTTTGGACTTTGGTTGGGGACAAGGTGATTTGTTTGGGGAGAATGGTGGGCCTGCTGTGGGTGGAATGGGTGAGTTTCATTTATATTATTGAATTTGAAAGAAAGAAAAAGTAAAGGGAAACATCATTCTTATACATTATGCCTGAAATAGGTTTTTGTGTCTTACTTTTTCTTTGTAATGCCTTTTCGTGCAGCATGTTTTTGTATCAGCTTATCAAAATGTATACCAGTTAGTTACAGCTAGTTATACCCTTGTCTTATTACCCTCTGTAACTCTATTGACCATTACGGAAGTATGGTGCCATTGCCTATATCGCCTATAACAACCTAGATAAACAAGAACTTACTTCTCTGTAGTAGAATTTAGTTCATTACTAACCAAACTAGTTCACTTCACTCCATAGTTATCTTACCTGAATAGAAGAAGTGATAGCTGCTACCTGCTTTCCCAAGGTGCCCCCTTAATGGTGGTGGTAGTAGTAGCAGGTTAGCATGTTAACAGGGAAGGCATCACAAGCAAGGTCTCATTCCCACCTTGGTGAACACAAACTGTAGGATAAATCAAAATAAGTATCTGTCAAAGGAAACTAAATTGGAAGAAAACGCAGAGTTAGCGGGTTATATTTATATCATACCTTTGCAAAGACTAAGACCAGACTACCACCATGACACAACAAGGAGACCTGGTATTATCACAAAAACTAGCAATGGTAATTTCATCTGAACAATGGGGAGCTAGTATTTAATTAAAACTAAACTTACAAAATCCTCAAGTCAGAAGAAACGTACTCAGAGTCAGGATTAGACAAGGTTAAGAGTTAATGCAACACAAAGCCAGAATGATACTGTTGACAAATTATGTTATATAGCTAAAATATGGATCCTTTTTATGCGTGGGTGCGTAAGGAATGCTGTTGTGGGCTATTGTCCAGTTAATAGAAGATCCCTCAGTGAGTTGGTGATGCTTTCACCACATCCACCCTACCAAGTGTGTGACCCATTTAAAATTAGGTCAAAGTTCAATTAAGTAGAGGGTTAGGGGTTTGATGAATGGATGGGAAAGGGGAGTTGGGTAAAGGTGTGACAAACACAAACACTACACAACAAAAATAATCATCAGAGAGATGACCAGCACATCATCATCAATCTGTTATGGAAGAAAATTAAGGAATGACACAGGTTAATCAAATGCATTGCAAACAGTCCTTCAGCCCCAGAGCCCGGAGTTATATCTAAAAGTGTTTTCATCTATATTTGAAAAAAACAAATTATGGAGGAGTGAACCAACACAGTTCTAAAAATAATGATTGTTAAAAGAAAAATGATACTGTAAATAAATGACAAATTGGCTGTGCATCTGCATTCTTTTCAGAATGTTCGTCTTAGGTATCTGACTGAACTGGTCCAGTAAGGCAAGCAGGGTTGTTATGGAGCGTTCACTTTTCACAGAAGACAGGAGAAGGCCTGGTTATTGTAAAACAGGAATGATAATGTTGAGTCAAGGAGAAGGACAGAAGATACGCTGCATTAAGGAGTATACTGTGAATCAGAGGCAGAGCAAAAGCATAGGCAGCTGCTATCATTCTTTTTAATGACTGATGTGCGATTGATTAACTGAGTAGTGGGAACAATTTACAACCCATCAGGCAAGTAGCTACTTGTACTGGGCTGATCAATGTCACAACTGTCATTATAACATTTAGCCAAAAGTATGCATAATGTGATAATGAAGTGGCATCACAAGTCTGTCTTCAGTTGCAAGCAACAGGCTCATCTGACCACAACCACATAGGAGGATTTTCAAATTTCAGCCAGCACACACACATAGCAGAATTTCCCACATCCATGTACCTCTCTCCAGTTCACTTAGCTGAGTAAGTATCAGAGTCTATAAACAAGGTGGGGACTGGGAGATTACTGGTCCAGTGCACAGTCTCCCAAATGAACCTATAATATCAAAACAGGTGCACTGTTCCACAAAGGAGAGACATAAAGAAAATGATCCAGTTTGGAAATGGTGAAACTGTACTGAGTAATCTTAGGAGGGCCCTCAACCACCCATTTGGGTGACAGGTATCATCATCGGGCTCACTCCTCGCCAGACTGGTGCTGCAATGCCTGGCGGGCCACCCAACATTCTGGGTGGCACTCAACCGTTGTAAAATTGCTAACAACAAGGGTCTGGGAAAGAAACTGAATCAGAAACGGAGAGTATAGAAAAAGAGACAAAACTCTAAAATTGGCTCTGAACCTGAGCCACTATTTTAATGTGATAGAAATTGGGTTCAGGCCAAGATTAAAAGCAAAAAATATATTAGAGTGTCACTGGAAATAATGTACCGTTACACTCTATAGTCTAGGAAGGTAGTTCGCCTAATCCCATATGGTCAACATGTTTCGCGTCTATGTTTGGTCACAAAGTGATCCGGTGACGCTTCTTCAGGACCCACAAAAAAGCCTTTGATTATTAAACTACTTCTCCTATGTGTCAGTACTTTATCAAGTGCACATCAAGTCACTTACAGTGTAGAAGACAGAGTATGTCTGAGTCAGTCGGTCAGTATAGTCGCCCTGCATATAATCAAAAAGACATAAAACAGTTAGTGCCAATAGTCAACACAGAAAAAACACAATTGAAAAAAAGTATAGTGACAACCACCCTTAATCAGTGTGTAATACATAAAGATGAAAAGGTTTTTTCGATGCTTACCATCCCATATTAGAGATTGAGCTCCCTAGGTCTGCGCTAGCATCAACCAAGGAAAACTAACTAAATGAAAATATTAATGATATGTAATAATGTAGCACCGCATAGTAATACATGTAGACATAACATCAAACAAGTCTGGGTATTTCCGTCTGAATTGTATCACTAGATATGATATTAGACACATCTGTGCATAAAGATGTATGTGTACCCATTTATAGGGTGTGTTAAAAAACAATTGTATGGAAAAAAATGAATGAACTCTAATGCACTTGATGGAATAGTATTTAGCCTTAAAGGTATTATTGCTATATGGCTTCACAGTCCTCTTAAAAGTAGGTTACCCTGTAAATGTGCCTGGGTACTGTTGCACAAAAACACATATAGCAGAAACACACCTGTATTATCTATGCCTTAATAGACCTCTAATCAAATTGGTATATGCTACAATCCCCCAAAAAGGGAACTGGTGCATACTGCCACACGTCCATTAATTATTTTAAATAGAAAAAATATTAAGTATCCTGAACTTAATCAGTCACGGCTGGAGCCCGGTGAAGATAGAAGCACCATGCAAATAATAAATCAGGCTACGTGAAAGTTCAATAGACTCATATGCTCGTAGAGCACAGCAATTATCACCCGATGTCGCCCGCTTACTTTTTTCGATCCTCAGTCCGTCCGGGAACCTGCCCCCTGCCGCGCGCCTGAAACCGGCGTGTTGATGAGGCAGGGGGTTATTTATGCTGGCGCTGTATAGCGCGAGTCATCCGGAACACACCAGCCGGTAGTTCCGGGTATTAGAAATAGAAATAGGACTAACGTCTCGGCGGCCATCTTACGAAGTTAGTCAAGACAATCGAGTTGTTGTCAAATGTTGTTAAACCTGTCTTGGTGCCCATAAAAGACAGGGGGGGAGAGATTGGGGGTTACTGTGGGGGCCATCTTTTATTGACAAAGAATCTTTTAACTAGTAGTTTTGAGACAGTTCAAATGAATAAAGAAAAGGGGAGCAAATGACTGGTAAGTGATAATCTGCCAAGGTTGAACGTAATGTAACTGGAATATGATGACCCTTGTGCTATCAAAAATTAAGGTGTTAATAAATTCCAAGGTATGTCATCATTCAGTCCTTCTTTATGGGTTTTCAATCGGAAAACCCATCTCTGTTCGATCTTGAATAAATAGTTAGGGTTGTTGCTGTCATATCTGGGTACTTGTAGTACTATCCACCACATATCGTCAGGGCCGTGTTTAGCATCCAAAAAATGTGCACTCAGTTTTGTGGTAATGCGGGAGCATCTGATATTGCTCCGGTGCTCATTAATGCGTAATTTGACTGGACGGGTGGTCATTCCAATATATTTTAATTCGCAGGGACAGGAAATTAGGTAGATACACTGTCCTGTATTACAATTAGTGTGTTTGTTCAGATGCCAAATCCCGAAATGATTGAGGTCAATGCTGTCAAGACGTTTAGTGAGGGGACATACATTGCATGTACCACATGGATGGTGACCCGTCACTGGAGGTAAATTCCATAATGTAGTTTGTGTCTGTGTCTCATTGGGCATACGAGGACGGGTATGAACAAGTAGGTCTTGTATATTTGTTGATCTTTTAAAAGCAAAAAGAGGTTTCTGAATTGCCGTCCCACCACTCTGTAGTATGTTCCATCGTTTATTGATCAACTTTTTGATAGTGTTGGACAATGGAGTGAAAGTAGAGACACACGTCAGACGTGTTTCCGGATCTTTAGGTGTCGAAGTTAACAGGGCCTCCCTATGGTTGTTGCGAGCTCTTTTATAAGCTGCGTTAATGATCTTGTTCGGATAGTGTCGGTCCTGTAATTTATATTTCAAATCACAGGATTGAATATCAAAGGTTTGGGTAGTACTACAATTCCGTCGTAACCTAATAAATTGCCCAAATGGAAGATTATCTCGCAATGCTTTTGGGTGATGACTATCGTACACAAGTAAACTGTTGCGATCAGTACTCTTATGGAAAGTAGTGGTGGTAAGTGTGCCGTTGTCAATTTTTATCACCAGATCTAAGAATGATACTTGTGTAAGAGATGAGTGGGCAGTGAATCTTAGGAATGGATCCAGAGAATTGATCCAAATAATGAATTCGTCAATTTCATCATAAGGACCATTCCAGATGATAAGGATGTCATCAATATACCTCTTCCATAAAGAAATCTTATCATGGAATGGATTGGATGTTCGTAATATAAAGAGTTTCTCAAAGTTATACATATACAAACATGCCAGACTAGGGGCAAAAGTGCTGCCCATTGAGGTCCCTTGAATTTGGTGAAATAGGGAATCTTCAAATTGAAAAAAATTGTTTTTCATTGCTAGAGTAGCGCACTGCATAATAAAATGGACTGGGGTAGAGGATGTCCAAGTGCTATCAAGTAGGGCAGATTCCACCACTTGTAAGGTTGAGTCCTGTGGAATGTTCGTGTATAGAGCTTCCACGTCAAGTGTAATGAGGGCTGTCGCTTCATTAGATAGGTTAATGTTCTCAATCAAGCTAAGAACATGAGTCGTGTCCTTCAAGAAAGTGCTTGATTCTTTTACCAGTGGTTGAAGAAAGAAATCACAAAAAACGGAGAGGGGTTCTAGAACAGATCCAATGCCGGATACTATGGGTCGCCCAGGAGGTGGGAGAATCCCTTTATGTATTTTCGGTAAGCAATAGAAGTATGGAGTCCTAGGGTGTGTAGTATCTAGGAACTCGGCTTCCTTAGGGGAGATCCATGTGTTGTTCCTAGCCTCTTCTATCATACTTCTGATTTTTTTTGGTAAATCTGTAGTGGGGTCATGAGTCAAGTGGGCATAATGAATTCTGTCACTTAGAAGTCGTAAACACTCCTGTCTATAATCTTCAGTGTTCATAATCACGATCGCTCCACCCTTGTCAGCTGGTTTGATAGTGATTGCTTGATCAGAGGCTAAATCTTTTAGAGCCTTCTTCTCGGTAGCAGGCAAATTTATGAACTGTCTGTTAGGAGTAATAGTGTCCAAATCTGCCATGACAGCTTTTTCAAAAGTCAACACCTCGACAGGGAGGGAATGTGTGGGGGGAATAAAAGTCGATGTTTTTTTGAGACCCGTATTGTTATTCCCAGAGGGAGCCGGCCTATCCAAGAAGAAAAAATTAAGACGTATTTTCTTGAAAAATTGCGCAAGTTCACAGTTAAGACGAAAAGTGTCTTCAGATGGAGTGGGGACGAAGCCCAAGCCTTTGTTCAGGGCTGAAAGTTCATCAATTGAAAGATTTTTATTGGAGAGATTAACCACTAAGCTCTCAGTGGAGGAGGGGTTTTGCCCTGACTTCGAGTAACCATTTGAGGTTCTTCTCTGTTCCAGTGGACCCGTCTGCCTCTGCCTCTCCTTCTTCCTCTTCCTTTGCCCTGGCCGCGGCCTAAAAAAGGTACATAGGGTGGCATAGGGCGGGGTTGGAAGAAGGGGTAAGGTGGTTGCCAGAAAAGAGGTTGGTTAGGAGGGTATGGTGGTTGGTTATATATGGGTGGGTGGTTGTATACGGGTGGTTGCATCCCGTCATCAGTGCTCCATCCATCGGATGAAGAACTGTTGCTATAATTGCGAATTTTTCTGTTGGGAGTAGTAGAGTCATCAGATGAACGAGACTGTGTATCCGCATCGTAGTCCTCCTTAATATAGGGGTAGACTTTCTCACGATCGAATCTCCTAATGTCTTTCTGTAGTTTTGTTATTTTCTGCTGAGTTAGAAACTCCCTCGTCTCATTCAATTCTGTATTGATCTCGAGAAGACGGCTTTTAAAAGAAGACAGAGTTATTGTTGTTTTTATGGTGCTTTCAATGCTGGTAATCTGTATCATAATTGATTCGGCCAGTCGCTTTGAAGCATTGATGATTAATACTAGCCAATCTCTGGTGCATTTCCAAGCGATCTGTGCCCAATCTTTTCTAAATGCCAGATCGTGTAGAAAGATCCTAGGTATATTGGCAACCAAGAGACCGCTAGGAGCAATATTTGCTCTCAGATATTCTGTCATTATCGTGCCGTGCATGACAGTTTTAATTAAATCACGTTTGAGAGAGGAGAGTTTATCCCAGTCTTCTTTTAGACTACCTGTGGGATTGGCCCCATCATTATCAAGTATGGATGGAGCTTGTAGGATCGCAGAAACTGCCTCGTCATCGAAGCTCAGACCTTGGAAATTATCCATGGTCAATAGAGTGAAGGCAGAAACTGGAAGAAGAAGGTCTACTTATTGAGACCCGTATATATGTCCCACAGCGATGCTGCTGTGCTAAACTCTATAAACAAGGTGGGGACTGGGAGATTACTGGTCCAGTGCACAGTCTCCCAAATGAACTTATAATATCAAAACAGGTGCACTGTTCCACAAAGGAGAGACATAAAGAAAATTATCCAGTTTGGAAATGGCGAAACTGTACTGAGTAATCTTAGGAGGGCCCTCAACCACCCATTTGGGTGACAGGTATCATCGGGCTCACTCCTCGCCAGACTTGTGCTGCAATGCCTGGCGGGCCACCCAACATTCTGGGTGGCACTCAACCGTTGTAAAATTGCTAACAACAAGGGTCTGGGAAAGAAACTGAATCAGAAACGGAGAGTATAGAAAAAGAGACAAAACTCTAAAATTGGCTCTGAACCTGAGCCACTATTTTAATGTGATAGAAATTGGGTTCAGGCCAAGATTAAAAGCAAAAAATATATTAGAGTGTCACTGGAAATAATGTACCGTTACACTCTATAGTCTAGGAAGGTAGTTCGCCTAATCCCATATGGTCAACATGTTTCGCGTCTATGTTTGGTCACAAAGTGATCCGGTGACGCTTCTTCAGGACCCACAAAAAAGCCTTTGATTATTAAACTACTTCTCCTATGTGTCAGTACTTTATCAAGTGCACATCAAGTCACTTACAGTGTAGAAGACAGAGTATGTCTGAGTCAGTCGGTCAGTATAGTCGCCCTGCATATAATCAAAAAGACATAAAACAGTTAGTGCCAATAGTCAACACAGAAAAAACACAATTGAAAAAAAGTATAGTGACAACCACCCTATTTCTATTTCTAATACCCGGAACTACCGGCTGGTGTGTTCCGGATGACTCGCGCTATACAGCGCCAGCATAAATAACCCCCTGCCTCATCAACACGCCGGTTTCAGGCGCGCGGCAGGGGGCAGGTTCCCGGACGGACTGAGGATCGAAAAAAGTAAGCGGGCGACATCGGGTGATAATTGCTGTGCTCTACGAGCATATGAGTCTATTGAACTTTCACGTAGCCTGATTTATTATTTGCATGGTGCTTCTATCTTCACCGGGCGCCAGCCGTGACTGATTAAGTTCAGGATACTTAATATTTTTTCAATTTAAAATAATTAATGGACGTGTGGCAGTATACACCAGTCCCCTTTTTGGGGGATAATAGCATATACCAATTTGATTAGAGGTCTATAAAGGCATAGATAATACAGGTGTGTTTCTGCTATATGTGTTTTTGTGCAACAGTACCCAGGCACATTTACAGGGTAACCTACTTTTAAGAGGACTGTGAAGCCATATAGCAATAATACCTTTAAGGCTAAATACTATTCCATCAAGTGCATTAGAGTTCATTCATTTTTTTCCATACAATTGTTTTTTAACACACCCTATAAATGGGTATACATACATCTTTATGCACAGATGTGTCTAATATCATATCTAGTGATACAATTCAGACGGAAATACCCAGACTTGTTTGATGTTATGTCTACATGTATTACTATGCGGTGCTACATTATTACATATCATTAATATTTTCATTTAGTTCGTTTTCCTTGGTTGATGCTAGCGCAGACCTAGGGAGCTCAATCTCTAATATGGGATGGTAAGCATCGAAAAAACCTTTTCATCTTTATGTATTACACACTGATTAAGGGTGGTTGTCACTATACTTTTTTTCAATTGTGTTTTTTCTGTGTTGACTATTGGCACTAACTGTTTTATGTCTTTTTGATTATATGCAGGGCGACTATACTGACCGACTGACTCAGACATACTCTGTCTTCTACACTGTAAGTGACTTGATGTGCACTTGATAAAGTACTGACACATAGGAGAAGTAGTTTAATAATCAAAGGCTTTTTTGTGGGTCCTGAAGAAGCGTCACCGGATCACTTTGTGACCAAACATAGACGCGAAACATGTTGACCATATGGGATTAGGCGAACTACCTTCCTAGACTATAGAGTGTAACGGTACATTATTTCCAGTGACACTCTAATATATTTTTTGCTTTTAATCTTGGCCTGAACCCAATTTCTATCACATTAAAATAGTGGCTCAGGTTCAGAGCCAATTTTAGAGTTTTGTCTCTTTTTCTATACTCTCCGTTTCTGATTCAGTTTCTTTCCCAGACCCTTGTTGTTAGCAATTTTACAACGGTTGAGTGCCACCCAGAATGTTGGGTGGCCCGCCAGGCATTGCAGCACCAGTCTGGCGAGGAGTGAGCCCGATGATGATACCTGTCACCCAAATGGGTGGTTGAGGGCCCTCCTAAGATTACTCAGTACAGTTTCGCCATTTCCAAACTGGATCATTTTCTTTATGTCTCTCCTTTGTGGAACAGTGCACCTGTTTTGATATTATAAGTATCAGAGTCATCATCATGTTGGTTGAGTTCCCTTTAAAGTCAATAACTTCCTTTTTCTGACTGTTGTGGTAGTCCTGCCCTGAGCCCTTCCACCCTCCTTCTGAGTCCAAGTAACAAATCAGTCCAACTCTGTGTCCTTCCATCCTCCTTCTGTGTCCAAGTAACAAATCAGTTCAACTCCTTTCCAGCCCAAGGAAGATGGCCTGTAGTACACTGCTGCTGAAGAACAAGAAGAGAAACAGAATTTGAGTATTTTATGTAGATTTGTTGCTGTAAACTAAAGTGACTGGACTGACTGGTGAAGAACCAGGAAAAAAAGAGTTGACCCTGCAACTAAATCTCATTAACTGTGAAAGGGCCAATCACCTTCAAGAAAAACGATCACCCATCAGACCTTAAACATTACCAACCATGGTAATAAAGTTTACATATTTTTTGAACACCCTAACTCACTGTCTGCCACCACATGACTCACCAATCATCACTTACAATCACTCAATAATATGTAACTCATTAGTGCGATAGTTACCTGCTTCAATCAAAGCATGTTGGTACACAATTGTATCTCCTCCTTGAAGCAAACAAGGAACATATTGAAATTTAGCAATCTTGTAAATCAAATTATCTTTACTGTGGCAGCCCGGTTAGGGGATAAAAACATAATAGGCATGGGAAGGAGGCAGGCATTGTCTCTGATATTCTTGAAGGGAATAGGGAGGATTCTTCGCTGTACAATGGTTCAACTCCAATCTGGCCATGCATGTGCCTAAAATGGTGGGGCTGCATAAGCCAAACAAAATATATAATGTCCCTCTGCCTATGTCCATTGATTTTGATTACTTTGTAGTGGTAAGTAGGTCAACTATAAATAATTTAAAAAATCTATGGTGGACTACTCAGTCAGGGAAGTAGATTTAGGGCCTGATTTAGATATCAGCAGAAAGGATACTCCATCACAACTCTGACAGATATCCCGTCCTCCAAAATAAAACTCTTATTGGATATAATGGGATTTATATTTCGGCAGACAGGCTATCTGTCACCGTTGTTGCAGAGTAACCCCTCCACCAATAAAAAAATCAGGCCCTTGGTCCTCAAACTCAAGTGGTTTGCCCAGAAGTTGGTCATCTAACACATTTGAGTCTGACCAATTACCCTCATTCTTCTCCTTCTCTTGTGATATTTCAGGACCAGTGTTATTGTGTGGTATGAAGTATTAGTTCATTTTAGTCAGTCTCACAATGTTTTGAGGTTACAGACTGGTCCTCCTCACTGTGACAACTGTGCCAGCTGCACTAAACACATGCTCAACAGACACACTGGCTACTGGACAAGCCAGATACTTTATTACCAGTCTGCTGAGCTCTGGCCATTGGCACATATCCCCATATCAATAAACCAAAGGGTTTTGATCCATGGAGACCTCTTTTGGGATATAGAGATTGTCCTGGTACAGGAACATCCCCTGAATGGTCATTGGCCCTGCCACTTGCTTACCCTCTGTGGCCTTCCCCTCTGCACTTGACTTAAACCCTGCCACCTGACACGAAGTCATTAGAAAGGTTCGGTATGATTCTTTTGTTGCTGTTGTTGCCGGTGCTGTTGCTGATATTGGCTGCTGCAAAACAACAACACTGACTTCTTGATAGGTTTGAGGCTGCATGGCCAGGCCCCTAATCTCCAGTCTTTCCTCTTCCAGGACTCTTGCTTACTCAACATTCTATGTCTTCTATAGTGAAACATCCCCTACTGAAAAGGAATAAAAGTGATAAAACATTTTTTTGAACCATGGATCAAGTATTATGGCACAGATGTACTCTTGGGAGGACACAATGGGGGTCATTCTAACCCTGGCGGTCCGAGACCACCAGGGCTATAATGACTGAAAGCACCGCCAACAGGCTGGCGGCGCTTTCTTCCCTATTCTGACCGCGGCGGTAAAGCCGCGGTCGCACCGTCGGGGCCGGCGGTTTTCCGACGTTTCTGCCCCGGCGGTGATAATCAGCCAGGGCAGCGCTGCAAACAGCGCTGCCCTGGGGATTATGACCCCCTTACCGCCAGCCTGTTTCTGGTGGTTTTCACCGCCAGGAAGAGGCTGGCGGTAGGGGTTGTCCTGGGGCCCCTGGGGGCCCCTGCACTGCCCATGCCATTGGCATGGGCAGTGCAGGGGCCCCCTAACAGGGCCCCGGCCAGCTTTTCACTGTCTGCATAGCAGACAGTGAAAAGCGCGACGGGTGCAACTGCACCCGTCGCACGGCCAAAACACCGCAGGCTCCATTCGGAGCCGGCTCCTGTGTTGCGGCCTCATTCCCGCCGGCCCAGCGTGAATGTCAGAATGGGGGCCGCGTGAGTGCGGCCACATTTGCGGCCGCATGCCGGTTTCCGCCTTTTGGGCGGCCAAGGTCGGAATGACCCCCAATGTCTCTTTGTAGCCTTGTATTATCAGCAAAGCGAAGGATTAAGCTCCCAACCAACTCATGCGCTTGTATGTTTGCCGTTCACAACAAAGAACCTTTGCAACACCTTTTGTAACAGGTCCTATAGCAGATGCAACAATAAGAGAGCTTTGCTCTTCGTACTGTCCTCCTTGTTGACTTCCCATTTGAAAACCTCAAAAGGAAGTAGCATCTGTGTCAGGCATTTGTTTGCACCCATGGTCATGCTTTTCCCTATTGCATACCCTCCTCTTTAAATGACATAGGGCTTGATTTAGGTATTAGCAGATTGGTTATTCTGTCACAACAGTGACAGATATCCTGCCTGCCGAAATCAAAATCCCATTATGTCATATAGGATTTAGATTTTGGTGGAGGGGATGTTGCCTCCACTGTGATAGAGTAGCCCATCCGCAAATATCTAAATCAGGACCATAATAATTTATTGGTCTGTACTGCTCAAATAGACTTTGCAACATATAATGGGCTGTGTTCCATCATGGTGGTACATCCTGTCCGAGGGCTTTAACTGATACTCTATTAGCACATTAGTCCTTCTCACTGTGACAACTGTGCCAGCTGCACTAAACACATGCTCAACAGACACCCTGGGCACTGGACAAGCCAGATACTTTATCACCAGCCTGCTGAGCTCTAGCCATTGGCACATATTCCCATATCAATAACCCAAAGGGTTTTGATCCATGGAGACCTCTTTTGGGATATAGAGATAGTCCTGGTACAGGAACATCCCCTGAATTGTCATTGGCCCTGCCACTTGCTTACCCTCTGTGGCCTTCCCCTCTGCACTTGACTTAAACCCTGCCACCTGACAGGAAGTCTTTAGAAAGGTTGAGTATGTTTCTTTTGTTGCTGTTGTTGCCGGTGCTGTTGCTGATATTGGCTGCTGCAAAGCAACAACACTGACCTCTTGATAGGTTTGAGACTGCATGGCCAGGCCCCTAATCTCCAGTCTTTCCTCTTCCAGGTCTCTTGCTTACTCAACTCTCCATGTCTTCTATAGTGAAACATCCCCTACTGAAAAGGAATAAAAGTGATAAAACATTTTTTTGAACCATGGATCAAGTATTATGGCACAGATGTACTCTTGGGAGGACACAATGTCTCTTCGTAGCCTTGTATTATCAGCAAAGCGGAGGATAAGGCTCCCAACCAACTCATGCGCTTGTATGTTTGCCGTTCGCACCAAAGAACCTTTGCAACACCTTTTGTAACAGGTCCTATAGCAGATGCAACAATAAGAGAGCTTGGCTCTTCGTACTGTCCTCCTTGTTGACTTCCCATTTGAAAACCTCAAAAGGAAGTAGCATCTGTGTCAGGCATTTGTTTGCACCCATGGTCATGCTTTTCTCTATTGCATACCCTCCTCTTTAAATTACATAGGGCTTGATTTAGGTATTGGCAGATTGGTTATTCTGTCACAACAGTGACAGATATCCTGCCTGCCGAAATCAAAATCCCATTATGTCATATAGGATTTAGATTTTGGTGTAGGGGATGTTGCCTCCAATGTGATGGAGTAGCCCATCCGCCAATATCTAAATCAGGCACATAATAATTTAATGGTCTGTACTGCTCAAATAGACTTTGCAACATAAAATGGGCTGTGTTCCATCATGTTGGTACCTCCTGTACGAGGGCTTTAACTGATACTGTATTAGCACATTGAACGATCCTCAACTGCTTCTGAGCTTGAAAAGAATGGTGAAATGACTGCAGATTCTTCTGCAGATGATCAGTATTTTGCTGACTATCCCTTCTTTTTTGAGAAAGTCCTGCAAAACCAGGCTGATGCAATATGCCAAATACAGGTCCCCGAAATAGCCACCATTTGTCATGGCCTTAACCTCTTAGGTGATGGGCCTTTTCCCCCTCCCACTGCTGAGCCCTTTTTAGCCTTTTTTTGGCTATTTGGGGTTGTTCGCATTTAGGCCTTCATAACTTTTTGGCCATATAAGCTATCCACGCCAAATTTGTGTCATTTTCTTCCAACATCCTAGGAATTCCAAAAGTACCAAGAGTTTCTGGGTTTCCCTGGAGGACACCAATAAATTTACCAAAATACAGCTGACATTTTGTTTTTTTCAGAACAATTGGAAAAAAGGGCTGCAGAAGAAAGCATGTGTTTTTTTCCTGAAAATGGCATCAACAAAGGCTTTGCGGTGCTAAAATCACCAACTTCCCATCTTTCAGGAACAGGCAGACTCGAATCATAAAACACATTTTTCAACACAATTTTGGCTTTTTAATGGGACATGCCCACTTTGTTAATATGTTTTGTGCTTTAGCCTCCTTCCAGCTAGTGACAGATATGGGTGTGAAACTAATGCTGGAGCTTCTGAAAAGTAGACAAAATTCTAAATTCAGCAAGGAATCATTTTTGTAGATCCTACAAGGTTTTCCTACAGAAAATAACAACTAAAATAAAAATACAATTTAAATTCTGCTAAAAAAAACACATTTCTCTCCATGTTTTATTCTGCAACTTTTTCCTGTGATGTCATATTTTCAAAAGCAATACCTTGTTACGTCTGATGGAATCTTCTGGTTGGGGGGATATATAGGGCTTGTAGGTTCATCAAGAACCCTAGGTACCCAGAGCCAATAAATAAGCTGCACCTTGCAATGGGTTTTCATTGTATACTGGGTTTACAATAATTCATTTGGTGAAATATAAAGAGTGAAAAATAGGTATCAAGGAAACTTCAGATTTTCCAAAAAGGGCACAATATATGCTGTTTAAAAGCAGTGGTTATTTGTCCATCTTTGAATTCAGGGGTACCCAGACTAGCATGTGAATTACTGGGCATTTCTCAAATACACTTCTATATTACACTGCCTTACATTTGGAAGGAGAAAATGTAGTGAAAGACAATGGACAGTAACACGTCTTCTTCTATTCTGTGTTCCGCAATGTCTTCCAATAAAAATGATACCTCACTTGTGTAGGTAGGCCTACTGCCCGCAACAGGAACCTTCCCAAAAAGCAACGTGGACACATCAAATTTTACAATTAAATCTAACATGTTTTTTGGAATGTGCCTAGCTGTGGATTTTGGCCTCTAACTCAGCCGGCACCGAGGGAAATCTATTAAACATGTGCATTTTTAAAAACTAGACACCTGGAGGAATCCGGGATGGGGTGACTTGTGGGGCTCTCGCAAGGTTCTGTTTCCCAGAATCCTTTGCAAATCTCAAAATCTGGCAAACAAAAACAATTTTCCTCATATTAAGTTCTGGAATCTGAGAAGGGCGACAATTTTTCTTCAACCCAGCATTCCCCGAGGTCTACTGATGAAAATGGTACCTCACTTGTGTGGGTAAGCCTAGTGCCGCAACAGGAAATGCTGCAAAACACAAGGTGGACATATCACACTTTCTGAAAGAAAACTGTCCTGTTTTCTGCAAAGTGCCTAGCTGTGGATTTTGGCCTTTAGCTGAGCTGGTACCTAGGGAAACCTTTACATTTATAAATAGTGTTTTTAATCAATGTTTCACATTTGCAGGGTATTCTGGGTAAGAAAACTGTGTGAAATCCAAACACGGCAAACTTCTCTGGACTGCCGCAGGTGTCTAGTTTTCCTAAATGTCTGGGTTTGGTAGGTTCCCCTATATGGACGCTGAGCCGAGGACCAACTACTCAGGCGACTGTATTATAAAATGAGGCTGTTTTGTGGTAGGTAATTTTGATGTTTTCACAATCCGTTTTGAGTATTTTTCTGTTGTGGTCACTTTTCCACCCACTAAAGTGAGACAATGTTTTTCTCAGGAGACTTAGTGGAACGTTAGGTTGTAGAAAATGTGTGGCAGCCTGCAAATTCCAGGACTTCCCCTCACTGAAATGCAAGGCAAAAGTGTTTTTTAAGAAAATGTTGTCATTCAAGGGGATTTTGGGTGAAGGAAAACTGTGAGAGAGCCACTCAAAGTATCTGAATATTGAAACCAATGATTCAGAAAGTGGGCCATAAAGCCGCGTCCAGGCACCAACCTCTTTATGGTCCATTGACACGCCATTCACGCATAACAAACAACCCTTTCATACCATCGTCCCCAGGCCCAATCCAACCAATCACTGCACTCACATGAACTTACCACTGCCAGATAAGGGCCCATCACATTCATACGCCACGGGACAGAATACGCTTGACTACATTTTACCACCTGTCAAGTAACCACCTCCTTCTTCTGAACATTACAGAAGGCATGCTTAACAAACCTTTACTAATGACTCCCATGACAGCCACCCGAGGCTCAGGAAGACATGTTTTTGATGCGCCTTTAGCACACCCACTGTGCTAAATCCAACTCCTTCCAGTTTGTGGATGCAAGTTGGGGATGTCCGAGTATGCCGTACAAATCGATTCCGCGAACTGAGTGGGCATATCTACCTTTGAAATTCAGACAGACATGCTGGGAGTTCTTGCGATGTTCCCTAAAGAGAAGGTCATAGGCTATGAAAAAGGGTAGTGTTTAGTACGCAGGTGAGTCCATGGGAACATAGCATATGTCCCAGCCAACATGATGTGCAGTGCTGTGACTGTAATGCACTTATCATACAGCATATTGAACATCTACTAGGTTCTGATGGAGGATGAACATGAAAAGCAGGTCACACACTGGCCCATGTGTGTCATTGTCCTTCAGTGCAGGGATGGCACCAATGGGTTTAAATCCATAGGTGTAGATGATGTACATCTGTACTACCTTTACTATCTGCCTTCTACCTGTGCAATATCCCTGTGAAGGCATGGCTATCATAAGCTTTCCTTACCGATTCATGTCTGTCCTCATCAGAGTCCTGACTACTCCTGTATAATTGGCAATTGAACCCATACTAGTTTGTGGATGCAAGTAGGGGCTGTCCGAGCATGCCTTGGGAGGCCTATCCCTCGAACTAAGGCCCGTATTTATACTTTTTTTGCGCCGCATTTGCGTCGTTTTTTGACGCAAAAACGGCGCAAACTTGCAAAATGCCATTGTATTTTGTAGGTTTGCGCCGTTTTGCGTCAAAAAGCGGCGCAAATGCGGCGCTAAAAAAAGTATAAATACGGGCCTAAGTGAGCATATCTACTGTTGAAAATAAGGCAGACATTCTGGTGAAGAAATCCTAAGGTCTCTAAAGTAAAATGTCAAACAAATATTCTGTGAGACTCATTCACCAACACTTCTACTTTTGCAAGTGAAGCTACAAATTGAGTTTGCACACTTTCAAACAAGTAGAAATGTTGGTGAATTTGTCCGACAGGACATTTGTTTGACTTATTACACTTACTCTGGTTCTCGTTGGCAATCATGGTGGTCCTTGTGTTGCACACATAGGTTCCATAACAAGTACTTCAAAATTCAGTCATGCCTTTAACATTTTGCCACAAAGGGTACTCCGTGACAATGTGGCTTATGTTCTGTCCACTAGTATATGCAGTATGGGGACTATATTGCACATTAATTGAACAGAACACTTACTACGTTCTGAAGGTCGATATAGGTGTCAAGCAGGCCACAAGGAAGTCCATGATTTCCTAAAGTAGATGAAATAATATTCTGTGGCTGCTTACCTAATGAAGCAGTGGCACATGGATGTTCGGTATCCATGCACATCCACTGAAAGGATTACCCAACGGCAGCTCCACCTCAGTCGATTTCCCAGAACTTTGGGACACAAAAGCCTGGTTGAGATGGGCACTGGGGACAGTAATACTGACACTCCTGCTGTTTTCCATGCTTCGAGCACACTTTACAGGGACGACATGGACAATCTTTTTTGGGTGTTTTAGGAATGCAATCAGCAAAGTGTCGCTCCTTTAGACTTGCCAGATCCTCCAGAACATATGAGGTGGAGGCTGCTGCTGCCTCTGTAACAGTAGAGCTTTCAATTACAGACAATTGAAAGTCAAGGAAAGTAATGAGTCTTCCTGTGGTTGTCTCACGGTGAACAACATCCGCATTGTATGTTGCCATCTGGATCAGGTGGGTGAACAGTTTCTTGTACCAAGTGTGAGTTTTACAAAATGCATTGCATGATTGAAGAAACTGGTTGTTCTTGTCCACTCTGCCAATGTATTTATTGTAATCAAGTATATGGATGGGCTTGTGGACTTCAGCCATCTGACCCCAAACCATGATGGGGGAAGTTTTTTCATAATGAATTGTAGTGAGCACGTACACATCACGTCTATCCAAGAACTTGACTACGAGTAGTTCATTGAAACGTAACGCAGTACTCTGGGATTTCTGGAGCTTCTTGAAAACAAGCTCCTGTGAGAATCCTTTGCGGTTACAACAAACTGTACTGCAGGCCACAGTGCCAGCTTTGAAGAGCTCACTAAATAGCTCTATTCCTACCTAGAAATTGTCCACATAAAGGTTATAACCTTTGTGAAGGAGTGGCTGGAAAAGTTCCCATACAATCCTACCTGTGACACCTAAAGCGGGAGGGCAACCTACAGGGTTTAGGGTGGAGTCCTTACCTGTATGCACTTTCAAGCTGTACATATAGACAGAAGAGCGCTCACATGTACAGCTTCATGCCATAGCAAGCTCTTTTGCTCGCCATGTACTGTCTGAACAGCAGCCGTCCTGGATCAAGGACTCATCAACTGCTAAATTATTTCCAGAAGGAAAGGTCTCTGGAAACTTGACAGACAAATGTTACACAACAGGCCGTACTTTGAAGAACCTGTCATGGTCTGGATGGTCCCGGTGCAATGCAGCAGAATTGTAATTGAAATGCAACATGCCCTACAGTAGCAAAAAACGATATCTGCTCATGTATGGTGCGAAGATGGGTGTTACTCAAACTGTACGAGTCATCCAGTAGGACTGCTATGTGGGATTCTACAAGAATCCCATTTTAAGCATAAGGCCCAAAAATATCTTCAACTCCACCAGCGAAGTGGGAGTCCACTGACGTGCCCGAGAACGGGTCCCTAGACTGCCTCCATGCTCCCTCAGAAATTGATCTGCACGCAAATCTGTTTGCTGTACAACTTCCTAAAGGAAGTCAACATCCAAAAATAGATGGACATAGTCGACTGGCAAACAGTCCAGAGTGCATTGAATCATACAACCAATGCTTGCAAAATCTTTGGGGTATGATTTCAACATGTTTGATACAAAACATGGCCATATTCGGAGTTACCATTGTGAAGCTGTACATAGGTAGTGACCCATCTATAAAATAGCATCCCTGCACTCACGAAGTCTGGGAAAATGGTCATGGACAACGTGGGGGCACCTTTGCTGGTGCAGGGGTGCCCTCACACACAGGTACTCTGCACCTAGCCTTCAGGGTTGGAAGACCTGACATATAGGTGACTTATAAGTGACCTGGTGCAAGGTAAATGGTAGTGAAAGGGTGCATGTAACATTTCACACAGGCTGCACTGGCAGTTCTTTAGAATCCTTTGCATGGGTGGTAAAAGAAATGATGCAGCCCATCAGGATCCCCTGGAACTCCAATGCCCTTGCTAACTATGTACAATATAGTAGGTACTTATAATGGGGCACCAGTATGCCAATTGTGAGTGGAATACTGTGTTAACAATATCCAACAACCAAATTTAGGGGGAGAGAGCATTACTACTGGGTTCCAGGTTAGCAGGATCCCGGTAGACACAGTCAAACACACTGACAAACAGGCCAAAATGGGCATAACCATGCTAGAAAGAGGCTACTTTCCTACAATTGAGTCTTGGATTGTAACAGCTCAATTTTGTCTTTGCTTACAGGAGTACATCTTGTATACAACAAAATAGCCAACATATGTTTTGTTGTATGTGGCATGGTCACCAACAACTTCCATCAGGGCCACAAAAAAATCAAATGCAATACTATGAGTAAAAGTACTCTAACTCTAGGTTATACCACTGGATACCTGCCTGAATTATGTCAAATATAGTGAGTGCAAAATGTTTTCACTGACATCAAATTAATGCATGCAAATATTATTAATCTGAAGAAAAGACCAAGGAAACCTTAGTGGTGACTAAGCAGAATGAAAATGTAAAGAGATACCAAGTTTCTAAAGGCCTTCAACATGCAAACATGAGGAAAACCTATAAAAAGAGTATAACCATCAAGAGAAAGCCTTAACCAAGTCATGCATTCCAAATGGACTAAGTTTGTTAAAATGTAGACATAAATAGAGACCAAGCTTTCAAGTTACAGCATTAAATGACTGTGGTTCAAGTCTTACCATATATCCAATTGTTTCTTAACTCTCTCTCTCTCTCTCTCTCTCTCTCTCTATATATATAGAGTACATTCGCAAGTCTTAATTTTGAAATTAATAATAACCTTATTGGTCAATGTACTAACTAAAGGAAGAAATCCCGGCATATACATAACCAGGGCAGTCTTAACCTACCAGAATCAATTTGGTTATTCTTGTCTATCCAATGAAAATCCAATTTAGTAATTTCAAGTAATCTCTGTAATCCTGTGAAGTAAATAGATATCTGAACTCTTATTGTCCATTCCAAATTCATATATAGTTCCCTTATTGGTATCGCAAATAACTGAAATTGCAAAAGAACCTCATAATGTATTTAATTTCAGTACTCATAAAAAAACTTGATACATCTCCACAGATGTGTTATTTCCAATGAACAAATAAAAGAGACTATCTCACAAGCTAAATCCGTTAGACAACCACACTAAAGAGGGATTAACACGCAGCCTGCATCAATGACCCTATACATCAAACCACATCATATGCTCACATATCCTGCTAAAAAAGTAAATCACAATGCACTGTAGGAGGCACAAAATTGCCATATGCATGCCTAAGTATGAACACAAAGTAAATAGTAAGTAAATCCCTAGATCACATTGCAACTATCCCAGGAACACTGGTCCCGGTAATCAATGTTTCATATGGTATTTATACATAACACTAATACCTCCAGTCGCATTATCTGCTGTCCACAAAGAACCCATAAGATCTTGCTAGCCATGGGTACTCCTAGAAGTGGTATAATATGTACAGATTAATATCCTGTCATAACTATCCCAAGACCACTGGCCCCATAAATCAATGCTTCATACGGTAATTATACCTAACACTAAAATCCTCAGTCACAGTATCTGCTTGACCAAAATTTACCCATAAAAGTATTTTTAAACATGAGTACTTACTCGTAGTGTTGTAATAGATCCCCACATGAAGTGTGCTGAAAGACAGCATATGCGCTGGGGTTCTAATTAGATGCCACCTTGGAGTTGCTATTCATCCCCATACAGCTGAACATAAATAGGATGGTCAAAACTGAGGATAGACTAGTCCGCATAGTGTGCAAGCAACCGCCTACATAGAAAAAAGTCCCTACATTTCTCCAAAGAGAAAATAAAGGGATTAGCCTGCCCTTCCAGATCTTAGAGACAAATGACAGACTACCGCACAAGGTTCTACGTTTTTGACCAAAATACAAGGCAGCCACTTTAAACATTCTAGCCTAATAAGCCAAAGCAACCTATTATATACCAGAGGTCATTAGCTTGAAGCAATGCGGCAAATACGTTAAATGTAAAGAGAGGCCATCTGGATAAATTACCCCAATTCTACACTGGTTGTATTGTTGTCAACCGTGAACATCCTATTTGTCAGAGATTACATTATTACCAATACTCAAATATACTAGCATGAAGATAGGAAAAGTGGATAGAGAGATTCCTGTTTACCAAAAAGACACCAGGATATACATAACAAAGACAGCATCCAAATAGTCTCATGTAAAGGTATATAAGGCAGAGAGAGAAATTCTAAATACCAGATTAGTCAACAGGTAAACAAGAAAGCATTATCTGATGTTAGTTTCAGGTTGTCTATATACAGCTTTGTAAGGTAACCATGTTACCAAATCAAAGTTGTCACCATAATGAAAATTATGAAATACAGAGAAATTCAAGGCAAAGGTACACATTATTGGGGTAGAAACAAGCCAATAGAAATATATCACTTTGTGGTTTAAGGAAAATACTACTATAACGCACAATATAGTATAGTGATAATAGCATACTCGTCATTTCCCTCCAAGTGAATATCCTATCATTGCAGTGCTGACGAATGGTAATTGTGATGAACTTCTGTACAGTTAGCAAAGGGGCATATAATCAAACTGTTCCAAAATGAAAAAAAGCAATTCTACTTTTCCAAAACAGATTTCATACCAGTATGAAGCCGCCCAACAGATACATTTGGGAAAAATTTCCTAGTAATGGCGTAGAGAAAAATCAGTAAACAAATGTCAAAATATAGTGTAACAGGGAAGACATGTCTGTGATTGCAATCCATGTAAACATCCTTGTACTGCAGAGTTGACAGAAAGCAATAGCAATGAACCCCTATACAGTAAACAGCAAGCACATATTTCAAATTCCAAGAAAATATTGCATTTCATGGGCAAAGTTCAGACCATATTGAACTGCATGCAGGTGCATAATCCAATGTGCTTCACACTGTCTTAATCTCAGTACTCAGTTACCACCCCTGGCATTGTGATTAGCCACGTCAATGCAGTGAAATCTAAACATGTGGTGTAACCCCTGAGCTGCACATTCTTTAGCATGTATTGCTATTGGGTATCTTTCGACCAACTGCCTAAATGCCCTGAAATGCTCAGCCATATGCTTCCCTAGTGGTCTGATTGTACTTCTTAAATATATTTTAGCACATTTGCACACAACTATGTAAACAGGGTATTACAGTCAATGTGGGTGCATATGGTATATTCATGCATGCCATGTTTTGAAAATGTGGTTATTCCATCAAGGACCATCTGCACAAGCCACAATGCTTAATTTCAAATGATCCAAAGAAATATTGATCAAGCCATGTCTCTTGTCTGTTCGAAATGGAATAACTAGGACTAACAAGATACTGTATTGTTCTACCCTTACGGTATGTAATGCTAGGGTGAGTGGTTAAAAATGGTAGTACATCCTTATCTCTGATCAGTAGGTGCCAGTGTTTACATAAGATATTATAAAACATGTTAGACCTTGGATTGAAGTTGGTAACGAACCCGATCAATTGTGAATTTGTGTTCCTCTGATTTCAATTCATATCAAAAAGTGTTGTATTGCACTCAATACTACGTGTTCTGGCACTTGTCGTTTTAATCACTCTTTTGTCATATCCCCATACAAGAAATCTTTGCTCAATATCGCCTAATCTGTGTTAAAATACAGGATCCTCACTACAGTTCCATCTAGCTCTGAGCATTTCTCCATAAGGGACAGAGTTAATTTGAAATCTAGGATGTATACTAGTAGCGTGTAAGAGGGCTTTGCATGTTGTTTTATTTTTTAATTTTTTTTTAACATTTTGCTATGAATCTGTCCTTCACATACAGTTCAAGATCCATGAATACAGTGCTATCATAACTACAATGATGGAGATATGTCATATGGGATAAATTTTAGTTTAGGGACACCATAAAGTCTTCTGGTTTCTCACACGTACCTGTTAGAAATGGGGTCTCTGGTTGCCAGTCAGTTGCACTCTGTCCAAGCATGGACCATCATGCTAGTCAGGGAAAGGGAGTTACACTCCTAAGACAACACCAGCTCACCCCCTTGGTAGCTTGGCATAAGCAGTCAGGCTTATCTCAAAGGCAATATGTAAAGTATTTCTACCAACACACACAGTAATACAGTGGAAACACTACACAATGGACGCCACACCAGTTTAGAAAAATAGTTATCTAAATCAAACAAGACCAACATGACAAAAATCCAACATACACAAGTCAAAGTAAAAAAAGTCTTAGTCCATTGAAAACAATGGAAACTTTTAAAGTACCTGGTTTGCATCAAAAATAAAGCTGCATGGGCAACTGTGAATTGGAAAAGTCAGTGATGTATCAATAACTTACTCGCCAGTGAGAAAGTGTGTCGTTTCTTCTCCTGTCAGGTATTGTTTTTGTCCCCCGAAAGAGAGCGATGCGTCGATTTCCGGATACGGCACCTCAGATCTGTGAAGGTTCACGATGACTTTGACGCCCAGCGACAATGCATGAGAAATCCTGGCCGGACGGTGATGGAAAACTGTGCTGCATGGGGTTTGCATCGTTTTCAGCAGCTGAAAGAAGGTGCTGCATCATTTCTCTAGCTGCAATTCACGCGAAGCATTGAATTCAGCTGCGAGGCGGGTGGTTGTTATTTTTCAGCCGTGTTCCAGGTGGTGTGTCAAAGTTTTCCATGTACGCTCCCTGTGTGTGAATTTCAGACCTTATTCTACCGGCTTTACCTTCAAGTGCCCAGGGACTGTATAGGGCAGCATTTGGCAGAGCAGGAGTCTCAGCAGAGAGCCAGGTGCTGGCAGAGGAAGTCTTTGGTGGCCCTCAGAATTCAAAACAGGAGGCAACCTCAGTCCAAGCCCTTGGTGATTTTTCAGAAGCAGGAATATATCAAAACGTCCAGTCTTTGTCCCCTTTCGCAGGCAGAAGCAGCAACTACAGGATAGCCCAACAAAGTATAGTCATAGGCAGGGGCAGCACTTCTCAGCTCTTATGCTCTTCTCCTTGGCAGAGGTTATTTTTGGTTCCAGAAGCAAATCTTGAAGTAATCTGAAAATCTGGGATTTTTGGTCCACTACTTATACCCCTTCCCGCCGTTGAAGTAGGAAAACTTCAAAGGAAAGTCTCTGTTGTTCACAATATACCTTAACCAGGCCTGGACCTAGACACACAGCAGGGACTTAAAGATTGCATTGTGTGAGGGCAGGCACAGCCTATTCAGGTGTTAATGACCACTCCTCCCTCCACTTTAGAACCAATGGCTCATCAGGGTATGAGGCTACATCCCAGCTCTCTTTGATACAAATGGGTATAAAAAGATGTCAAAAAATTCAAATACTCTTTCAGTCAGGCTACCAATGCCCAATGTGATTGATCTGCCAGGTGGAAAAGGAATGTCCTAATGTATTTTAGACAATGTGTAAAGGCACTGATATCTAGGGCAATCCGCCAACATGTATTAGAATTTACCATCATTGAGTAACTCCATAATTTGCCATTGTTTCAGTTTTGTATTTATTAGTTTAGAAACTTCACATATTGGGTTGTGGGTCAGTTCACAATAATATGAGGACTCACTCAGTTGATTGAGGATTTTATTGATATAGTGGGGTATGCATGGGTATGCCCCTCATTATACCTGACCATCAATCTTTACATTTATATGGCAAAAAGAACACTAGCTGGCTGCACAAAATGGCAACTAGCCACATGGTCAAGCAACATTAACAACAGAAAGCAAGAAGGCATTGGAGAACAAGAATGCATGCAGGCCCATGGTCCAAAGCTAAATGAATGCTCATACAAAATGGCCACCAGCAACTGTGTCAAACAACAAGCAGAAAGGAAGCATTGACATGAATGAACATATGCAGGACAAGGAAAAAACACACTGGCTGTATGCACAAAATGCACGTTGGACACATGGTCAAACAGCATCACTAGGAGCAAGCAAGGAGGCATTGAAGAACAAAGAACACATACAAGACTTTGGAAAAACACACTGACTGCTTGCACAAAATGGCCATCTGCCACATTGTCAAACAGCAAAGAAGGCAGCATGGATAACAAAGAACACATGCAGGCCTATGGACATTGTCTACATATAATAGCTTCCGGCCACATGGCATGGAGAACAAAGACAAATGATGGCGGGTGGCAAACGCACATACACTGGCCATGAAAAGGAGGCATGGTAACAATGAAGAAAGAACTACCAATAATTCCGCAATGGCAAAAATGAATATTAAGGCCCTAATTATGACATTGGCAGGAAATCCCACTTACCACCATGCTGACTGCCACCAACATACCGCCGCCGTGGCGGATATCCGTTCACCATATTATGACACACACACCAATCTGTCACTATTCATCCACATACACAATTCCGCCAGCCCAAAGGTCAGTGATAAACTGGCGGTTACACCAACAGAACAACGCCCATACACATTATGACCCACGAATCACCACGGCGGACAATCAATGGCGGTAAACCATTGGTGGTACACACCTCTGCGCTTGAAATACACACACACAAACAAAATAACACCACATTGGACAATTCAAACACACACCTGACACCCATACACACATCACATTCACCAACTCACACCACTATAAAACACACACCCACATTACCCATAACCCTTTACGAATACAAACAATTGCCACCAGAGAGAGACAGAACGACCACAGACACAACCAGAGCCACACAGTACTCACACGTATACACCACTCACATACACCACATCACACACCCCAACACATTACCCAACACACCGTCACTTACACACCTCAGACAACACCCATAGCACCATAAAGACACCCCGATTCTCAGAGGAGGAGCTAAGGATCATGGTGGAGAAAATCATCAGGGTAGAGCCCTAGCTATTTGGAGCACAGATGCAGGAGATATCAATAGCTAGGAAGATGGAGCTATGGCAGAGGATCGTGGATAGGGTCAATGCTGTGGGACAGCACCAAAGAACTAGGGATGACATCAGGAAGAGGTGGAACGACCTACGGGAGAAGGTACGCTCCATTGCAGCAAGGAACCAACTCACTGTACAGAGGACTGGCTGTGGACCTCACCTCTTCCCCCACAACTAGCAGCACGGGAGGAGCAAGTCTTGGCAATCATGCATCCTGAGGGCCTGGCCAGAGTAGGAGACAGACTGGACTCTGATAAGTCAACTCTTTACTACTATCACCCCCTACCTGTATGCCATCACATACCCCCACCCTCAACCTCACTCCCATCACTCTATCACCTCCCACACACCCCACCATCACATCTCACTCATCCCAATGCCAAGCCCTGCATGATGTACCACTGCATGGATATCACTCACAGCCCTGCATGGACACCTATTACTAAAGCATGCACACTAGAGAAAATCAGCTAGCCCACCACATACCAACTTACACAAGTTAAAGCTGACAGGGCAAATACAACCAAGAAGGGCAAGCCACTGATACACAATATGTCACATACAGAAACAATAACACATCATTTACATCCCCACAGGTATCCCAGCCAATGTCACAGGAGAGGAGGTATCAGCAATATCCAGTCCCCCAACTGAAGAGGCCCACAGTGATGACAGCATCTCTGGTCGCCTGGATCTGGATGACCAACCTGGCCCATCAGGGATCTCTGGACAGTCGGTTACCCAAGCCCAGTCACACACCACCACAGAGCCTCCCCTATCTAGAAACACTACCACAGCACCCACCCAGCATACCCATACCTCTGTCCCCAGAACACGTCAATAAGCAGTGTGTCCACATCTACAGAGACCCGAGGGCACACCTCATACCTAAGATAATCAGGGACCTGGGGACAGTGGCAGTGGGCACATGGTTCAGGGGACAGAGGCACAGGACAACTGGGAAACTGGGAGGGCTGCTGTGCTTCAGGGGGAGGAAAGGCCCAGGGAACTGATTCTCAAGGAGGCACTTGCAGAGATCCTGGGAGCATATCAACAGTCCCAGGACACAATGCGCCAGATCCTGGACAAAGTGCAGGAGAACAGGCGGCTGTAGGAGGGGCAGTACCAGGGGATCAGGGAGGACTTGCAGGCCATCAGCACCACCTTGGTCTCCATAGCAAGCGTGCTTGCAGACATGGCCAATATTATTAGGGAGGCAGTCACACAACAGCAGGCCCTGCCACTAGCCAGACATCTGAAATGCCTTCCACCTCCACTGCCGCTAGTGGCCAGGAGGTCCCGCCACAGGACTCACAGGCCACCAGCACTCCTCGCCCTGAAGAATGAAAACCACCCCACAAACGTTCCCTGCGATCCAGGCAGAAGCCAAAGACTATTGCCAAGGCCCCCACCAGGAAATGAGACTCTCCTGATTGTCACCCTTGTGTCCCACTTTGTCACCCTGTCCACCTTGAATTGTCATTGCTCCCCTTCCTATGTCCCCATGGACAATGCACCTGTGTTACAGACTGGAGCAATACCCTGGACTTTCCTCCATCATAACCCCATCCCATTGCACTTGCCCCTCTTTTTCTTAGCACTTCAATAAACACCCTTGGAAAAAATACAAGTACGGAGTATGTAAAATTTTTCAACTATGTATACATTTAACCAGGTACAAATATTGCAATTCAACTGTACAGTAAATGAACACAGAAGAAAGACCTGTAGTTGGCTGCAGTGATCACACCAGGAGCTATAGTGAGGCACCAACATCTGTAAAATGAATTGCCAAAGGGTGCAGTGAGTGGGCATAGAAGTGGGAAATTACAGCATGCCAATGCCAAAGAATTTCAAAATAATGACAATGAAATGTGAAGTTGCACTGTCTTACCTGTGTGTCATTGGAAATATTGTCGTATCACTGCTGTTCTGTTGTCCTCATCCTCATTCTCTGCCTCCTCATCCTCACTGTCCACAAGGGTCCACTGCTGCCACACGGGCATCTCCAGCCTCTTATTCTCGCAGAAAAGGTACACAGTGTCTCAGGGCAAGGTTTTGCAACATCCATCATGCCACTATTATCTGGCAGACCTTTTTGGGTGAGTAGCACAGGGATCCACCTGTTAGATGGAGGCACCGAAACCTGGCCTTCAGGAGGCCAAAGTTTCTTTCTATGATCCTTCTGATTCGCCCATGTGCCTCATTGTAATGTTCTTCTGCCTTTGTCCTGGCATTCCTCACAGGTGTCAGTAGCCATGATAAGTTGGGGTAACCAGAGTCACCTGCAAATTTTGAGGGTCAACGTTTAGCCACACACTATCCTATATGGCCCACACCATACCCATACACCAACATATACTGGGTGGGGACCAGGGCTCACCTATTAGCCACACCCTGGGCCTCTGTAGTTGGGCCATCACATTTGGGATGCTGCTACTCTTCAGAGTGAAGGCATCATGCACTGACCCACGATACTTAGCATTGACATGGGAGGTATACTGGTCCGCCAAGCACACCATCTGTATATTTATTGAGTGGAAACTCTTACGATTTCTGAAGACTGTTCATTTTGACGGAGGACAAATGCAATATGTGTTCCATCAATCACACCAATTATGTTGGGGATATGTCCCATTGCATAGAAGTCAGCCTTCACTGTGGCCAAATCTTCCACTTGGGGAAATACAATGTAGCTGCACATGTGTTTAATCATGGCAGACAACACTCTGGTCAGCACTATTGAGAACATTGGCTGTGACATTTCTGCTGCCAAGCCCACTTTCACTTGTAAAGAACCAGTTGCCAGGAAAAGGAGCACTGCTAGAACTTGCACCAGAGGGGGTATCCCAGTGGGGCGACGGATCACAGATATCAGGTCAGGATCCAATTGGGCACACAGCTCTGTGATTGTGGCCCTGTTCAATCTATAGGTGCGGATGATGTGCCTGCCCCCCATTGTCCACCAGGGGTCTGTACACAGGGGTATGTCTCTATCTCCTATTCATCCGCAGCGGTAGCAATCTAAGGGGCAAAAGAGTGAGGAGCCGATCACAAACTGAACAATGGGGCTACAACAGTACAATGCATGCTGTCAAATTGTAATGGCACAGTAAGAATTGTTCTGTATGTCCAAATTGAAACAGTGACGCAGTGATTATCCAGGGCCTGACCCCCAAATTGGCATCCACCTGTCCTGTGTGGAGGGACAGGTGGAAGTGAGATCATTCCACTGACATCGAGCGCGGTTGCAGGAGGCGGTCGGGAACCGCAGTGCAACTCCTCATTGGTTAACATTGGGCCCTATGGGTTACAGTGGCCAATGGTGATGTATGCCAGCGTTGACGGTATGCACAGCCGCGGACGTGACCACCATTGTCTATCTGATTCCTCACTTGCTACCTGACCTTCAACAGGAGAGGACCTACACTGCACGTGCTGCTGTGAGCTGTGTCTGGAACCTACCATGGCCCGTGTGACTGAGTTGAGAGCCCCTGCCATCACTTCGGCGGAGTTTGAGAGACTGGTGGATGGGGTCCTACCTCAGTGCGGACTGCTGTACGGGCCTCCAGACCAACAGGTGAGTACACTGTTGGCAGGATGTATGTGGCATGAATGCATGGAGTGGTATGTGAAGGCCTTGTGAAAGGGGGTGTGTGGATGTCCCCTGGGCAGCGTACAGGTTGTGTGCGGGGCCATGTGTATGTAAATGGTGATGTGAAGAGGTATGGTGGGCCATAAGTGTAACAGGCAGGACTGTCTGACTGATACTATTTTCCTCTGCAGGACAGCGACCGGGTGGGGGATGTGTGTCAGTGTCTGCCCTTAGGCCAGGCCTGACATTGCAGAGTAGGTCCCCTGGTGGAAAGACTCCTGAAGGGATAATCCTGCTACCTAGCTCGTAGGCATCCACTACTGGTCAAGGCTGCGTGGGTCCCAGGTGTGCTGGATTTGCCAGTGTGCACCCTCTCCATGCCTTGGTGGCTAGCAATATCACTGGTAGTGCAATGCATAGTGCGTAGGCCTGTACCCTGTGTGTGAGTTTGCTGTGTACATCAACGGTGGTGTTGGTGCAGCCATTGATCAAGTGTATCCTTTGTCTGTTCCCCCTTTTTGTTTTGTCACCCTGTCCTTATGTGCATTAGCATCATTTGGCGGAGGAGCAGAGGCACCGGCGACGGAGGGAGCTGCATCCCACAGGACCCAGAAGGTGAAGTCCAACGGCGGTGAGGGCACCAGTGCGACAGAGGGCGAAGGGAGCACCACGGCGGAGACTGGAGGGGACAGTTCAGACACAAATACCTCCTCCGATGGAAGCTCCCTGGTGGTGGCAGACACCTCTGTGATCACTCTAGCTACAGGTACAGCCGCCACCCCCGTACCAGCACCGCCCTCCTAGCATTCCCTCAGCGAATCGCTGGTGCTCGCTCACCCAGGAAGGTGGGCATCTCCTTTGCCCCAGGCACCT
Organism: Pleurodeles waltl; assembly: GCF_031143425.1. Classification (NCBI taxonomy): domain Eukaryota; kingdom Metazoa; phylum Chordata; class Amphibia; order Caudata; family Salamandridae; genus Pleurodeles; species Pleurodeles waltl. Next base: position 244,448,700 of record NC_090438.1, read on the forward strand.
CAGGCCCTGCCCCAGTGAGCCCTGCTGCCCAGAGTGAAGAGACTATTGACCTCCAGAGATCCATCTCTGTAGGGCAGTCAACCATTGTGAATGCCATCCAGGGGCTGGCAGCCCAGATGCCACAGACTAATGCATTCCTGGAGGGCATTCACAGTGGATTGGCAGCCCAACAGAGATCGAATCAGGCCCTGGCCTCCTCTCTGATGGCAGCCATTGTCCCTATTTCCACCTTTCCCCCTTCAACTTCCTCTTCCCAATCCCAATCCCATTCCCCTCAACCCCACCCTATCCCATGCACACAAGACAACACACAGGAGTGGCACAGGCAAACACAAGCACCACACATCATCTTACAGGCAGGCACTCACACAAATACCATCCAGATGCAGACATAACATCCACAATTTCCACTGTGTCCCCTTCTCCTCCTCCTCCACCTGGCTCCCAGTTCTGTCTACACTCACACCTGCATGCACTACATCCTCATCCACTACCAGCATCACCACCACACCTAACAGAACACACACCTCACTGGCAGACACCTCCACAACAGCCATGCACACATCCCCTGTGTCCTCTCCCACTGTGTCTGTACCACTTCCTAAAGTACACAAACGCAAACACTCAGACACCCAACAGCCATCCACCTGACAACAGCATCCAGCCCATGAACCTGCACCCAAAATCAGCAGGCAAACACCTCTTCCTCCACACCCAAACCTTCACCCTCTTCCCGCTCCAATGTCCCTAAAAAGCTTTTCCTATCCACCATTGACCTCTTCCCTACCACTACCCCCGTCCTGCACGTCTGTTCAGGGAGGCAAAAAAAACAGGCAAGTACCTCAGCCACCCAGTCCATGGGCCCATTAGTCACCACCACCACTCATGGTGGGAAAGAATCCAGGACACATGTCCTGAGGGTGAATGTGCCTGCACCAGGCAGCCTCAAGGGTAAAGACCCTGTCCCAGCTGCTGCCACAAAAAGCAAGGAGCCTGCCCCAGCTGCTGCCAGGAAGACCAAAAAGTCAGCCACAGCTGCTGCCAGGAAGACCAAGGAGCTTGCCCCTGCTGCTGCCAGAAAGACCAAGGAGCCAGCACCAGCAGGCAGGAAGGGCAATGGGCCTGGGGCAGGGACGCTGACAGAGCCCCCACCCCCAACCATGGTTGTGCAGCCATCAGAGGCTCCAGGAGATGGGCTGGAGCCTCCCTCCACCAGCAGCAGCACTTCCACCAGTGGGTAGCCATCCAAGGCTGCAGGGGATTGTCTGGAGCCTTCCTCCACCAGCAGCAGAAGCACCACCACTATCACCACTGAGCAGCTCTCACCGCTCACGGACGGTTTGAAGTCCTGCCTCCATGGGCTGCAGTGCAGTCTGTCTCCTGCAAATCCAGTGGGTATGACACCCACCTGAGAGACTGTGACCTTGCACTCCCCAGGATCAAGAGCACATGGCACAATGCCACCTCCAGAGCCAGTGGGTAAGACACCCACCGACCCCAGCCTCCCCAGGATCAAGAGCAAAGGGCACGGTGCTCCCTCCAGAACCAGTGGGTAAGACACCCACCAACCCCAGCCTCCCCAGGATCAAGGGCACAGGGCATGATGCCCCTCCAGGACCAGTGGGTAAGACACCCACTAACCCCAGCCTACCCAGGTTCAAGAGCACAGGGCACGATACCCTATCCAGAGCATGTGGGCAAGTCACCCACTTGAGAGGCTGTGGCCTTGCACTCCCCAGGACTAAGCACAGGGCATGTTGACCCCTCCATAGCCAGTGGGCAAGTCTCTCACTTGAGAGACTGTGGCTTTGCAATCCCCAGGACAAAGCACAGGGCATGTTTCCCTCTTCAGAGCCAGTGGGCCAGTTACCCACTTGAGAGACTGTGGCCTTGCACTCCCCAGGACAGATCAATGGGCATGTTGCCCCCTCCAGAGCATGTGGGCAAGTCACCCACTTGAGAGACTGTGGCCTTGCACACCCCAGGACCAAGCACAGGGCATGTTGCCCCTCCAGAAACAGTGGTCTTGTTTCATCTCCCAGCTGAGGTGCCCCGCCCCCGTCCCCCTGCGGTGCCTGCCTATTTTCCAACTGTCGCCCCTGCAGTGTCTTCTCCATGTTGATGCAGGTGACAAGTGGGACCTTGGACTTTGGCCTGTGGCCCATGCAAACTGAGTACTGGGCAGTGTCCTTTGAACTGTACAATTGTAACTATCTGTTACATTGGCTACATTTTTATGTATACTGTGTTGATCTTATTACCCTCACTTTAGTGAATTCCAGTTGTCCTTGCATTATTCAGCCGATTTAAGGGAATAACTTGTTTTCTTGTGCATTTGGTTGTGTGTATGGTATGTGTATGTCAGGTGTGTATGGTGTGTGTGTGTGTCACTTTTTCCTCCCCCCTCCCTTGTGTGCTAGGGGGCTGCACTCACCGTTGTCGTCTTTGCCGTTGTTGGTGTTCGTGGTAGAGCAGCACGTAGAAGACCATGAGGAAGACATGCAGCTCGGGCTCCATGGCGGCATGGTTGTTCCCTGTGTCTCCAATGGTCATTTCACTTCTGTGTAGTGTTTCTGCCAGGCTTTTGATGTTGTTGGTACTGCCCCGGAAAAGGTGGCGGATTGGCATGCCTTAATACGGTGGGCAGAACATTGACTTCCGTCTGGCTGTAGACGGCTACCGCCATGGTGCCAGTTGTTTCCGCCCTGGCGCTATGGCCCTCATTCCAACCCTGGTGGTCTATGACCGCCAGGGTGGAGGGCAACGGAAGCACCGCCAACAGGCTGGCGGTGCTTCCAGGGCCATTCTGACCGCGGCGGTAAAGCCGCGGTCAGAAAAGGGGAACCAGTGGTTTCCCGCCGGTTTTCCCCTGGCCCAGGGAATCCTCCAGTGCCGCCATGGGGATTCCGACCCCCTTCCCGCCAGCCTGTTTCTGGCGGTTTACACCGCCAGAACCAGGATGGCGGGAACGGGTGTCGTGGGGCCCCCTAACAGGACCCCATGAAGATTTTCACTGACTGCTTTGCAGACAGTGAAAATCGCGACGGGTGCTACTGCACCCGTCGCACCCCTGCAACACCGCCGGCTCCATTCGGAGCCGGCTTCTATGTTGCAGGGGCTTTCCCGCTGGGCCGGCGGGCGGCCTTTTGGCAGTCGCCCACCAGCCCAGCGGGAAAGCCAGAATGGCATCCGCGGTCTCCTGACCGCGGAGCGGCCATTTGGCGGCGACCGCCGCCCACTGCGGTGAGAATGACCGCCTATGTGTGGTAAAGTGGCTATCTATCTGAGTTCTATCCACCATGGTCATAATTTGGCAGTAATTACCATCAGCCTGTTGGCGGTTTAGCTGCTACTTTTACACCAACTGCCATGGTTGTAATGAGGGCCAAAGTGTGCTATAAAACTTTACAATAACACACATCCTAAAGCATCAAATTTTACCCCACCAAAATACATTTTTGAATCAATCCAATGCCATCACTGGCCTAAATGATGTTTTAAAACAGCATACTATAGAAACAATTGTTTCATGTCCCCATGAATAGTACTGCCTGGATGAGACCTGGGAAGACTAGTCCAAATAATAAAATAAATGAATAGTACAAATTTTACAAACATGGAGAAAATTAAACTGTAATCTTTTTCCCTTACAAAAGATAAAAAACATAAATGCAAAATAATAACTAGGCCCCTACTAAAACTCAAAGCTACCCACCACAACCACAATCAAATTAAAAAATCTGATTAAAGCACCAAATAATACTGGAGCATACCATCTATCAAACAAACAAACAGCACACATATACAAATGTTTTTCAACTTGCCTGTGATATCACAAAATCCAATATTATACATGCAGCAGGAATTGCAGACAGATGTGGAATGATCCTTCTACCTCGAAATCCAAGTGAAAAGTGACCAGAAGTTGAACAAAGCTCTGGGAAGAATTCTGTGTTACTTATGTAGCACTGAGTTCCCGAATTCTGCCAACTCCGCAAGTGCAATTATAATTCCAAACAGTGTTAGTATCTGACCCCCAGAGGTGGGATGTGCCCTCTCGGAACACATTAAGTCACCTTTGGAGTGGCCCTACTTGAGCCATTCTGTACATTGGGGTACAAACCTCCCGGTCTGATGGTCAAGAGCCCCTTCTTTTTGGAATCAGACTGGCACTGGCTACCACTACTCCTTTGGGAATCATTAAGGGGGTCTTTAGACAACTCTTTACTTCTAATTTCCCCTGCCCCCTTTTTTCTTATTCGAAAACTGACCACCTTTGTGGGCATCCCCCCAGATACCATCTTGGATGCTCTGATACTGGCCCAAAGATCTCTCTACTCAACAAGATTCTGATGGTCAGTCAGCATGCCGTCATCTAGGTGCTGGTGCAACTCTGTACTCTAAGCATGTGCTCGATCGTGAATAAATTGAACATCCCAAAATAATCATTTACTTTGCTGGCCCACATCCAACCACACAGTGCCTTACTGGCATAATCCACACAATATATGAAGGGCTGGTTGGAGGGCTTCTGGTTGTCCCTGAACCTTTGGCTGTAATTTTTTAATAGCCTTCATAGGGGTGTACATGCTATGGTTCTCAACCGCTAATGTTAGACATGCATCCCTCCCCACAGTCGGCATATTCAGTGCCTTACTGGAGTAATCCACAAAATCTATGCAGGGCTGGTTGGAGAGCTTCTGGTTGTCCCTGAACCTTTGGCTGTAATTTCTGAATAGTCTTCATAGGGGTGTACACGCTGTGGTTCCCAACCATTAATTTTAGACATACATCTCTCCCCACGGTAGGCATGCGTTTCAACAGAGCAGTCCCCAATGCTCCTTATGAACCCTGTAAACCATCAGTGCAACCTAATTTTCCCTCCTTCAGGTACATCAGGCATGCTTCTACCATCAATGCTGGAATCTGCCTGCCTGACTTCAGTAGCGGATGGTAACTAACAAAAGTGGTGGGACAGCATGAGGGGACAAGATCACCTTGATGCTCCTCTGCTGCTAGTGCACAGGCTTCCAGAATCCCCTATGCCAATCCACTTGCTTCTCCCAAACTGGTAATACTATTACCCCGCATGGGTGAAGTTCAGGCATTGCTGTGAGGGACTTGTTTTGGGCTCCCAGGGGTACTGGGAGCCTGTGTCTGCTGTTCTCTACCCGGCAACACAGCTCGGGTTAGAGAAAACTCAGTGCACATGTCGATTTGGCCATCCTATTACAGCTGGCCAAACCAATATATACTCTTGCAACAGTGCCTACCACTCTTTCTTCAGTGATGTCGATGTCATGGCCCTGCCCCTAACTGTCATCTTGTGAAGAAAATATAATATGATAATAAAATAGTTTTATTATCACTTTTTGTTCATGTTTGCTTCCGCTGGCAGCGAGTGACACTCCTCCGCCATCACGAAGGAGCTGCCCCTGCATGGCTTTCATGTCCAGCTCCTTCAGGTTAAGTTCCTGAGCCAGTAAGATTTTCCTTTCCTTAAAGGCTTATTTATTCTTCTTCTCCATTTTCAATGTTGTCATCTGCAACACTAATTGCCTCTCTTCCCTTCTCCCAGTCAGCTCTTCTGGGGAGAGGATAAAGGAAGAGACACTGCTTCATGCCCTGGCAGGAAGCACAAATTCAAAGAACATTTCTCTCCCTCTGCTATAGGTGGTTGTTCTGTAGGTCCATCCTCAAGCACCTCCATCTTCTCATCCCCTGTGGTTGCACCCAATGTGGAGCAAGTTTCTCCCTTGGCCCTCAGCACCTTTTGCAAATCCATTGCCCTGGTTGTGCTCTTGCCAGGAAATCCAAATCCTTTTCAGAAATGAGCTTGGCCACAGTGCAAACCTCCAGATTGGCCAGCTCAAATTCCATTTTTGCAGGCACAGCTGTAGACCCACCAGACAGAGATGTGATTTAGGAAACCATCAAAAATGCCAATGAGGGAGAATTTGAAATTTGAACTGGTCTTGGATGTGGAATGGTAGTGTGTACTAAGTTTCCGCTTGACACTCAAAAACACAAGCCCTATGGTAGCTTGACACAGATCAGTCAGGCTTAACTTAGAGGCAATGTGTAAAGTATTTATGCATCACTTCGAACAGTAATATAGTTAAAACCCCATACAGAAAGATTACACACCGGGTTAGAAAAATAGACCTGAATTTAATAAATAAAACAAGACCAAAACAACAAAAATCCAATAGGTAAAACTTGAGTTGTAAATGTTTAAATAATAACCTGTAAAATAGCACTTAAAAGCAAGAAGTGCCAACCGGGGATGTCTGAATGTGCTGGACTGGGGAGCCAACTGAGACGGAGCATGGGTCGGCTACAGTGACCCTGTTATACCCGCTGAACCTAAAGACCCTTAACTCCTATTTGTGGAGCGTTGCATTGGTTCCAAGCCATGAGGTAGAAGTGATGCATCGGTTTTCTCCATGCAGCAGCAGTGATGTGTCAGTTTCTAGATGCAGCGGAGTTAGGGTGTGAGTTCTGCTGCGTGGACGTCGAAGATCCAGATGCTGCCACTTGCGATGAGAAGACCAGTGTCCAGGATGCATTATGCAATCAAGTTGACACTTTGGTTCCAATGAGCAGAGAGGCTGTAATTTGGAGATTCAGTGTCATCTTCTAGGTTGCTGTTGATGGGGATGCAAGGACATTGCACCCCAAAAAGAGCTGAAAGGCAGTTCCGAAGGCAATGCGTGGGTTTGGTTCCACACAAGAGCAGCTTTGCAGCAATTCTGCTCCAGCAGAAGAGGATGCATCGGTCCCAATAAAGTAAACACCTTAGGCCCACTTCCAAGGGTCCAGGGCACCACTTGACAGAGCAGGCTCTTGGATGGCAGAGTCCAGGGGCAGGGTGGTTGAAAGTTGTTTGTGTCCCTGAGCCTTCAGATCAGGCAGTCAGCTAGCTAGCCTTTGGAGTCACTCTGGGTTCAATTGGTGCAGGTTGCGTTCTTTTCAACCAGTCAGAGGAATAGCAGGCAGCAGGGTACCACAGCAAGGCAAGAGTCCATCAAAACAGCAGTCCAGCTGAGTGGCAGTCCTTCAGCAGCATAGCAGTTCTTCTTCCGGGCACAGTATTTACAGGTCCAGAAGTGTACTGAGATGGTGGTGTCAGAGGTCCACTACATATACCTAACTAGGCCTTTGAAGTGGGGGATACTTCAAAAACAGGCCTTTGAAGTACACAGAGGTCTTGTCCTCCTGCCCTGGCTCCAAACTCTCTACAAGTTTTTTTGCAACCCTTTCAAGTGTAAGTGATGCTGTGCCCAACTGCTCCTTCCCATCCTCCCAGGATGGCCGATCAAGTCACACCTAAGCTCCCATTGTGTAGGGGCTGTTCAGAGGAAATACACAAAACGCAGCTGCCACACACCCCAGATAATTCATCAGAGACAGGGGGCAATGGCTAAAGTTAGAAAATGACAAATTCCCAAAAGTGGTATTTTCAGATTTGCATATTTAAATCCGACTTCACCATAAGATGTGATTTTATATTGTGATTCCAGAGACACAAAACTCTAAAGGTTTATCTTTTCCAGGTTGTGATTTACACTTTTATAATGTAATAATGTACCCACAATGTATGGGAGAGACATGCCTTGCTGTTGTGAAAAATGTCTTTGGGAGTTTTTCACTACCAGGACATGAAAAATGTAAAAGTATATGTCCTGCCTTTTAATTAATTGCACCCTGCCGTCTGGCAAAATGGTTATGTTGCCAGGTCAACATGGCAGCGTAAAACTTCAGACACAGGCTCTGCAGTGGCAGGCTTGAGACATGGTTCAGGGCTACTTAAGTGGGTGGCACGATCAGTGCTGCAGGACAACAAATAGCATTTCATTTACTTGCACTCGGCACCTGTATTTCACTCCACAAGGGACTTATAAGTAACTTAAATATGCAGCTGGTGATAAGCCAATATTATGATGGTTATGGGAGAGAGAACAAGCATGTTAGCAGTGGTTAACAGTGGTAAGGTGCTCAAAGTCCTAAAGCCAACAAAAACATATTCAGAAAAGTGAAGGAGGTAGGAATTTTTTTTGGGGAGATCACCCCAAGGACATCAGGTCTAACACAAACAACCACTCTTTACCCTATTTTCAAAACATGCACACCCAGTGCAGTATTACTTTTCTTATGCCCCTTAGCATCCCTTAATGTCACCACGTGTCACACCAGATACAGCGCACCATGGAAGTAGTTAGGGGAAATATCATCCACTTTTTTTAACTTTGTATATCTGGCAGATAAACTATCTGGGCCTCTGTCGAAGAGGGCATTAAAATCACAGCCTGTATTTAGGTGAAGGGTGTCAAGGGGTTCGGCATCATTATAATTTGGACTATAATATTTGTACACGTTAATATGGTCCTACCATATGTGAGCTTCCCAATCACCCACCTACGTGCTACATCTGCTTTATATTTTAGTTTTTGTAACTAATAGTTCCACAGATCTAGAGTTGTTTAATTGATTGGTGCATGCCATATGCTGTACCCAGATCTGTTTCCCAAATAAACTCTTATTTTCTTTAAAAGTCATATGAGTCTCTTGCAACCTATGCTTTAGTATACTGAACATACTGTGATATTAACCTCTGCTTAAAATTAGAACGCAATATATTGACATACCAAATTACTATCCTAACCTGTCTCATCTATTATTCCTTTAACATAGTAACAAAATACATCAAAGAGAAAGAGCTGTGTGCTAAAGATATAACGCTGGCCATTGCCTGGGCTATAAGCAGTCTATCTATCATGACTGTGCTAGTAAAGAGGACCTTTTTTTATCCATCTGCTCCCCACCTTGTGCTTCCCTCCCACCCCTGTCCTTCCCTCCTAACCCAACCCACACCAAATGGTATATATGTTATATGCCAATTCACTGGTGATTGGAAAATAAAAGTTAAACAAGTGCTTAGTAGGAGTCAGAGGAGAGAGTACAGGGCCCGGCACCTCTAAAAAAAAGAAGATTAAATATGCTATTGGGAGTTAACAAAGGTGGATGAAAAGAAGGTGAAGACCCTGTTGCAATCATGGGAAGGATCCTTGCCAATGCTTGCATAACCAGATTTATGGCAAGTATCTCTACATTTTCTTTATGTTTATCTTCTTATCCTCTTTATGGCAAGCATTTCTAAATCCTCGTTATTCCACTGTCAGACACACTATCTTATAGAAGAATCATGTTTATACCCTTCACAGAATTTATATGACCCTGAAGAAGCTTACCAAATTCAGTAAATGCCCAGTTTCATGTTGTAAAATATGTGATTAGACTAATGTCAATGATATCCACATGTTTCTGTCTTGCCCAATTTAGGATCATTTTTGGGAAGAAGGAAGTAGTGTGTTAGCTGAAAATGTGGACCTAATGATGGAGGTAAGCTTTTATCTGTTTTTCTTTGGAACGTCTAAAAATAACTGCATCCCTTTGTCAGCCTAATGTAAAATGTATTTTTTTCTATTGATTCTGTTGGCAAGGAGGGGAATACATAAGAAATGGATACACACATTCCCTCCTTTGGTCAAAGAATGGTTCAAGTCATTAGCTAAGACATGCAGGCTGTGGATAGGCTCAAGTACTACAGTAAAGAATGCAAGAAATATGGTCATCATACTTATTATGGTGAGATGTTAAGTAAGACTGGGTGTTTTTTGGGAGGGCCCTATGATTAATCCAAGAAAGGTTGGAGGTGTACAGCCTTGAAGTTATTCATGGGAAGCTAATACAGAAAAGTCTGTAAGATGGTTTTCACTCTTGCTTTCCTGGTAACTCATGTTAGATCTATCTTCTGGTGTATGAGATCTAAAAAACAAAAAACTAAAAATCTGCACACAAAGGTATGTCCCTTACTTTATGGAATACCGGCACAGCGTTCTGTTATGAAATAATTTCATGCTCAAATAATTTTACAGTGCCATTGTTATCTCACATTTTTTTAAGGCACACTCAAGTTCACATTGCCACACACCTGTTAAACAAACAAGACGTGCACCAGGTTTCAATACAATATCCAACCCACCTCTACCATTCGCAGCAACATTTATTTTGGCAAAAAATCATTCTTCCTGCGAAACACAGTCTCTTAAAAAAACAAACAATATCTTGATCTCCAAATCTCCATATGCTCTAGGTCTAATGTGTGCTTTCTTGAGCAATGTATTCGCCCACAAAGACTAAAATGTGGATTTAGATAACATGATCACAGACGAACCGGATTCGGCTATGATTTGCAAATTAATTATACCAATCTTTACCATGCAAAATGACCCTCTTGCCCACATTCACACCACCAACACATTCAACATTAACTGTCAAAGTTGTCATTAGCATAATATTATGAACAACCTGTTTCATAACCCTGGAGCACACTTAATTTTAACCCCTTCGCTGCCAGGCCTTTTCCCCTCCTGTGCCGAGCCTTTTTCTGGCTATTAGGGGCAGTTTGCGCTTAGGCCCTCATAACTTTTTCTCCACATAAGCTACCCATGCTAAATTTGCGTCCTTTTTTTCCAACATCCTAGGGATTCTAGAGGTACCCAGACTTTGTGGGTTCCCATGAAGGAGACCAAGAAATTAGCCAAACTACAGCAAAAAGTTAGTTTAAAAAAAAAAAAAGGGGAAAAAAGGGCTGCAGAAGAAGGCTTGTGGTTTTTTCCCTGAAAATGGCATCAACAAAGGGTTTGCAGAGCTAAAATCACCATCTTCCTAGCTTTCAGGAACAGACCGACTTGCATCACAAAACCCCATTTTTCAACACAATGTTGTCATTTTACTGGGACATACCACATTTGTACTATTTGTTGTGCTTTCAGCCTCCTTCCAGTTAGTGACAGAAATGGGTGTGCAACCAATGCTGGATCCCAAAAAGCTAAACAGTTCTGAAAGTAGACAACATTCTGAATTCAGCAAGGGGGGTCACTTGTGTAGATCCTACAAGGGTTTCCTACAGAAAATAGCAGCAGAAATAAAAAAATATTGAAATTGAAGAGAAAAAAACAGCCCTTTTTCTCCACGTTTTACTCTGTAACTTTTTCCTGCAATGTCATATTTTCAAAAGCAATATACCGTTACGTCTGCTGGACTCTTCTGGTTGCGGTCGCTTCACAATCCGGCTGCTAAAATGCTCTGAGAGACTTCAAAGGGAAGGAAATTCCTTTCCTTCCCTTTGAAGCCTCTAAGGCCCCCATCACATGATTGGAAGAGAAAGGCTTTTGCATTTCTCTTCCGATCGCGCTGGGTGCTGAGCTTCCAGCGCAATGGAAGGCGGCCTCTGTGAGGTCAGCACGCGATCCCGCACTGACATCCAGGGGGGGGTAGGGGGGGTGTTGGGGGTAGAAGGGCAAGGCCTTCCCCTTCCATCCCTGCCTTGGGGGGTGGGTGTGAACCCCACGGAGGGAGCGCTAGTGCTCCCTTCGGGCTCCGGGCCGAGGACATAATGGTTACGCCCTTGGCACAGGAGCACTGTGCCGCAGGACGTAACCATTACGCCCGCAGCACAGAAGCGGTTAACAGAATTATGTAATTCTTACAAATATACAAAATCACCCAAATTATAACATTTGTTGCATTTTCTACCCTTAGCAGGCAATTAGCATTATTTCTAAGATGATTGCTGGATCCACATTTATAACATGAAATACTAGGAAGCAACAGTTTACTATGTTTGCCCACATTCTCCTGAACATTCGTTAAAGCAGTCACATTCACACATTCCAAGCCAACTGACCATACATTGGAAGATTCTCTTGAATGTTAAATGTTGATAGTTTCTTCTAATGTAGGATTTGTATAACACCGAATGCTCCTGAACTTTCTTCACATAGCAGTTCAGCACAATTTGATATCTGATTTATTGGTCTGTAGAATTGTCAAATTCACAGGTGCTTGCCATAATCCTTTGAGCAGCCTCATGTTGCTCTATGTTTCACCCATAACATGTTTCCCTGCATAAAAATCACACTCGGTTCCTCTTCACCCTTCACATATACATTCCAAGTGCCTGAATAACCAGAATTGTCTCTTTGAAGCTGCATTTCTGACAAGTGATCAAAATCTTTATGTTCCTCAGCCCCCAAATGAATGAATAGAAGAACTTCTTGATTGGAGAGTAATTTACTACAATGGCCACCAAATAATTTTGGAATACTCAGAAATAATTGCTTCCAACGTATAGCAGGTTTACTTAGACTGACTAAAAATGTGATGGAAACCAAACTCCAAAATAAAAACTACACAGATAGTAATAAAGGTAACTGCACTAAATATTTAGCTCTTCAAATATAATAAGGAACCATCCAGTACTATATTTACTCATTAGCAAAATGTGTAATTGTTTTTTAACTGCAATCATTGCAATACTGTGTGCCTTGTGAAAACCAATATTTAATCTAAACACAATGACAGGATTACAAAACATTGACTAAATCCTGGAGACATGCAGGTAATTTGCTAGATAACTTGCAAATGACCAAGATGGCCATACAAATGCTCATTAGTATGCCCGCACGTCAGCGTGACAGCTCGTCAACCAGGAACGTAAAATTCTCCTGACCTCTCATGGCCTCTTCTGTAACAGCTCATTGACTTGCCTAACCCTGTAGTATAGTATCAGTCTGCTCTGTGACTTCCTAATGAGATCTGAATTTCACTACCATGATCCATCTCTCTGCGATGGCTCATCAACCCTTTTCTAACCTCACAGCTGCCGATCAGCATTACCTTTAACACAGCTACAGCAATATCCCGCTGCACAGGATCACAATGGTGACCTCCAAAGTTGTCCATGACATCGTCATCAAAGTAATCAGGAAGAAAAAGATATTCCACAGACTTTTCTTTTCATCAAAAGTTTCTTCTTTAATAAGTGAGCATACGTTATATTAGAACACACCATTTAGCGTCCTCTCTGCTCTGGTCCATCCTCCAACCATCATCCACAACACTCCTGTTCTACGACACAAAATATGGAGCCAAGAGAAAGCTGGAAGATGTATCTTATCTACATACTAAGTCCAAATGAACAGTATGACAAATGAGTAACAATAACACATATATAGAATACAACACTGTTATTTGTTTTACTACCATCCATATTTTTGCCCAAAAATGTTTTGTTATTTTTCTCTTTAAGGGACCCTGTTACTTCTTTCCAGAGTTTTGCTTTTTCTTTGTTTATTATTTTCCTAAATGCTTTTTCCAAAATTGTTTACAATTCTCCTTATAGAATGAAGCTCTTTCCTTTTTATTCAATTTATTTGCATCTCTAGTTTGTTTATTAATTCATTTTATCAACATGATTTGTACCAACACTTCATTTGATTCAGATTATAATTTATTTATATCTTTGATTTCCTTAATTAACAGAAGCTTAACATCCTGTGCAAAGATGTTATTGGTCAGCAATACCTTTGTAGGGGTTATGTCTGCAATGACATAACTTACATTTTTTATTTCACTAATGCATCATTCTTTATTTGAGTTTGACCAGCACACTTTATTTTCATTGAGCATTTTTAGATTCAATTCAGGCTTTCATCTCTTGTGTTTGGGGTGGTTCATTGCACAACACAAGTACATTTTTGTCACTACCAAGACCTCCTACTATTCAAAGATCACTTTCTGAACAGAAAAAATCCAATTATGTTATACTATAATCAGAGGGCTTCCATGCCTGTTGTTGAGCATGTTAGCTGTTGGATGGTTGTTTTTGGACCTTATATTAATGTCTATTAAACTTCAGGCCCTTTATACTGAATCTAGCTTTTTCCTCTCTCATTGATACATCTTTTCTCAAAGACTTGAATTGTTATCACCATAAATTCTTCTTGGTTTCTCATAAATTGATCCTCAATTCAGAAAAGGGTAATTTTGCATTGATGTCACCCACTTGTGATATATAACGATCTTTGGGTATTTTGAATCAATGTTTTCGAGTAGGGAGTTTAGGGACTTATCAAATTGTTTACCTAGGTGGGCTATACATGTTATTCATTAGTGTTAGAAATGGGGTCTTTGGTTGACAGTCAGATTACCCCCTGTTCAAGCAAGGACACTCACTCTAGTCAGGGTAAAAGAGAATCACCCTCAGCTAACCCCTGCTTGCCCTCTTGGTAGCTTGGCAGAGCAGTAGGCTTAACTTTAGAGTGCTAGGTGTAAACTATTTGTACCAACACACACAGTAACTTAATGAAAACACTACAAAATGACAACACCAGTTTAGAAAAATAGGAAATATTTATCTAAACGGAGTCGTTCCCAACAAGCCGACACCAGCGGCGCCGGACACGGAGTCGCGTGGACCCCCAAGTACAGTACCTTTGGTGAAGAGTGAAAACAAGCCGATGCGCGAAGTTGGGGATCGCGGCGTCTGTGCGAAACATAGAATCCGCGCACTTCAAGCGGCGTCGGTCACGACGTGGTGCGGCAACTTCCACGGAGTCGCGTACTTCAAATGCTTCAGCGGCATCAGGCCTGCGAAGAGCGTCACGTTCCAGCGAAGGTCACGGTGTCGGGTGCAGGCGGTGTCACCAGATTCAGCAGCGGCGTCGGTCCGAAGTCGTCCGAAGTCGATTTCCTTGGATTTCCACCAGCTTTCCTTTCAAGGGCCCAGGGACTGGATAGGGCACCACTTGTCAGAGCAGGAGTCTCTCCAGAGACTCCCGGTGCTAGCAGAGAGAAGTCTTTGCTGTCCCTGAGACTTCAAACAACAGGAGGCAAGCTCTAAATCAAGCCCTTGGAGATTTCTTCACAAGATGGAAGGCACACAAAGTCCAGTCGTTGCCCTCTTACTCTGGCAGAAGCAGCACCTGTAGTGCACTTTACTAGGGACTTAACAGCAAAACAAATATGCCAATAATGGAGAACCAATTACATACACATTTTAAACAGGAGCACTTGCACTTTAGCACTGGTTAGCAGTGGTAAAGTGCCCATAGTAATAAAAACAGCAAAATCAGAGCCCAGCACACATCAATAACATGGGGAACAGAGGCAAAAAGTTAAGGGAGACCACGCCAAGGATGAAAAGTCTAACAATTAGTATGTTCTTTTGAGTGACACAGTTCCTACTAATCATCTTACTGCTGAGGCCAGAAATCATTGTTGCACAGATTTATATCAACATTGTTAGGTATTCTTTTTCTGTCAGTTTTTAGCTATATACAAATACCATTGGTCCTCCCACAAGGTGTCGTTTTTTTCTTTGTTTACATTTAATAGTAAATTGGGCATGGTTATTATAATCCAAATGTGCAATTGGCCTTGCTTCTTGTAAAATCACTATAATTGATTGATCAAATTCAGGTAATATCTTTAAATCCTTTTCTGTCAATTACTACTGGTGTTATTTCATGAGAGTTCAGCCCATGACCTTCTTTTAGGGCTTATAATGATTATGAGGCGGAACCGTAGGATTAAATGTAGAAGTTATCTAATTGTTATTCTTACTTCTGTCTGCATTTTCCCTATGCATTCGTCTTTCTTTTACAGTTTTAGAGATTCTTATTTGATCAATTACAAATCATTCTTCATCCCTTTGATTGTTGTTATTGCTATTTGATTTTTTTACCAAACTTATTCCGGAATCCATCTGCTATTATCTCACTGGAAGAGCAACAATGATTTTCCTATTACTCTATCAGAGGCCTGTAGAATTTCCTTTGCCGTCTTATAGGAAAAAAAAATCTTCCACTTTAGATACCAACTTCTCATCTTTTGAGTCTTTAAAGAACGTAACTACTCTAATTCCACATGAACATGTATTATTTATGTGATAAACTGGATTGTTGATTGACTGGGCCGTGAGACCTGATTAAACAGCAGCCAGACTCCTTTGCAAAGTGAATCACAAAAAGTAACTAAACTAACCTGTGCTTAACTCTTTATAGCTTGGCACACAAAGCAGTCAGGCTTCACTGAGAGGCAATGTATAAAGTATTTATGCAGCACTCAAACAGAAATAAATTGTAAACATAGTACAAGAAAAATTCCACACCATATTAGAAAAACTATAATAAATTATTTGACACCAACACAACAAAAATCCAAGCAATAGAACCAGGGTTATTTATACATTTTTTTATTTTTTTGTGAAAACTAGTGCCTAAATGATCGAAGAGCCAACCGTAGACATCTAAATGCACAGGACCAGATTAAAGTAAAAAAATATAGACGACCGTGATGGAGCCTGGTCTGGATTCACAAACTGGATTGGGCCCAGTCAGCATTTACCTTTGGACTTAGAAGAAAGTTTGACAAAATGTGTACCGAGAAGGTAAACTGCAGCTGGTCAAGGCTGAAGGAGGCATTTGAGGAGGCAGCAGCATAGTCGGTTAGCCTTGGGTTAGAGCCATGGTGAAGATTTCTATGTTGAGAATTTGGAAGTGGAATAGAATGGAATTGTAAGATCTACTGTGAAAAAGGGCAGAAGTCTGTGTCTCAAGACTGTTCCACAAGGCCAGATACCTCTTTGGGGAGGGACTGCTGAAACTGATTTGCTGTTGTGGAGAAAAAAAGCAGCAGGAAAACGAGAAAAGTAAATATGACCAGCAACGCATCTCAGGCAGATAGGTGAGCAGGTTGGTCCTAGGGCTTCCTTTAGGGGTAACTTATATGTAGTAAAAGAGGAGTTTAAGGTTTGACAAGGGGGTTTAATGCCACATCTACATGACAGTTTAAAACTTAATTCAGGCTGCAGTGGCAGAGATGGGGCATGTTTTAAGGTGTGACTTAAGGAGGTGACACAATAATTGCTGCAGGCCCACCAGTAGCATTTAATTTACAGGTCCCTTGTATATGGTATACCCGTCTACATGGGACTTACTAGTAATTAAAATTGTCAGTCAGGTATAAGCCAATTTAACCATGTTTAGGGGAGTGAGCACAAGCGTTTTAGCACTGGTTAGCAGGGTCCTAAGGCCAACAAAAATAAGCCCAGCAAAATTGAGAAGGAGAGACACAAAGTTTGTGGGAAGACTACCTTTAAGCTGACAGGTCTAACAATTCCATTTGCGGACAGCATAGAAAATTCACTGCTGTTTTCAGTGATTTATGGACACCCCCTATCTTCTTCTGGAAATAGCTTTTCAATTTGCAAAGCTCTTGTTTTTGATTTGTTTAATCTACTCCTTAAAACAGCACATGGACTATTTAGCATCATCATCTTTACATACTAGAGCATATTTACAAGCCCCTAGCGTCTCCTTTTGCTTCCCTAGCATCATTTTTTTTAAGCTAAGACAGCTTCAAGGAGGCCTTTTCCTTGTGCCAGATTTGCAAGGTAATGCAATGTAAGTATTGCGCCACTTTGTAACCCCTCACACCACACTATTCTTGTGTCCGGCATAATTTCACTGCACCAGTTATCCTATCGTTGTTAGTGCCTGCCCAAGGCAGGCCTTAAAATGATGCTCCTATCATTTTTGAAAGGGCCTCCCCATGCATTGCTGGACTAGCTCCATGGTTTTTGGCACAAGTTGACCAATGCGCCATTATAGCATCAAAACTTTTGATGCTATTGTGCTACCATGGTGAGGTTAGGGGGCGTAGGCAGATGCAAGAAAAGTCATCATAGTGGATTCACCGGTTTCTTGAAACATGCTCCTTAGTTTGAAATGTAAAAATATTAAGAATAGCCAATTCTAAATAGCGATTTTTACTGAATCAGTATTTGGCACTCACTATTCTTAATTACATTTTAAAATAGCTACTCCTAGTGGGTCGCAAATTGACCTATCTCACAAAATTGCTGTTTGCAACCCATTTGGAACAATAGCCCATGGTGGCCTGCTGGAGTAAGCAGACTACCATGTCGGTGATAGCTTTAAATTTAAAAAACACAATATTTTTTCTTTAAAACACACCTTGTTTTTCTTAAAGGAGGACATTTTCATTTTTTAAGAGTAGGTAGTAGTCGGTATGACCACTGCCTGCTCTTAAAAATATATTTATTACCATTCTCAAAGGGTAAGTGGTCCAATGGGAACCCTTCTCGTTTGTGAATGGTTACCACTACCTTTCATTAGTCTGAAAAAAACATTATTGTTAAGTGACCTTAATTTAGTTGCAATATAGTAATACATACCACTACAATTCAGTATTTCAATCAATCAGGGATTTGTAAACGGCACTACTCACCCATGAGGGTCTCAAGGTGCTGAGCTACTGCTCACACAGCCAGGGCTGAGAAGGTTTCTGAAGGTAAGGAGGTCTTCGGTCTGGTGCAGATAAGTCGGGAGAGTGTTCCATGAGTTGGCGGCGAGGTGCGAGAATGATCTACCGCTGTTGTAGTTCTGCAGACGCATGGAAGGGACTTGAAAGGGATGTCATAAACAAGACTACGTTGGGTTAAGTGACTTAATTGCAAACCCAAATTGGGATTCTGTATGATCGTAATTTGGTATGTGTACATCAAAAAATCATTTTCGAAGTCACAAACGCCCCGATTTGCCAAATCAGTCCATTTGCAACCTGACAAAAGCATCACACGTACCACCCTAAGTCTTCTCCAACACAAAGTTATTTCTAAATTTGTGAGTAATACTCTTCATACTTTCCATCCCACTTTTATTCCTGCTTCCAGATGTATCCTCCATTTGTACTCCAGCAACTGAAAATTATGGCTCTTTTGTGCCTAAATTCCACACTTTTTTACAGTCTTACTTTACAGTCATATAAGACAAGTTGTGCCATTGGCTCTAAAGGTTTCACCCCCCTTCCTCCACTACTTTCATTCATTCTTTTGACTATCTAAAAAATGAATATTCTAGGATCCTTTCTGAAATGCTTGTTCACTTTTTTGTTTTTGTTTTTAATGACCGAAAGATATTTTGTTTCCTTTGCAATCCCACCTGTACATATCTCGTTCATCTGCAATTCTGCATTGTTTTTACCATCCAGATGACTTGCCTCATCCCCAATAAGAGATTATTCTAATATTTCTCCTTCCTTCCCAACCATATTTCTACTCACGTGGGAGTTTGTTTCATTCAATAGTAGATCATAAATTACCATACTAACCCATTCATCATCAGATTTTGTTTATTTGTTCGTTGGCTCTTTATTAGATTCAAGAACTGTCACTGATCTTAAAATTTATGTCAACAGATGAATTTTATGATGTGGATAGTTGGCAAATTTCCCCATGAACTTTAGAATAGAATCGATCCTCTGAACTTAAGATAAACTTTTCAGTGGTTGTGTATATAGGCCAGACAAACCAGTGCTGTTCATCCGTCCTTTTTGCCAATGCCTGCTTATTTTTATTTTTATTGATGAGGCTGATACATATTTTGATGTTTGAATTTTGATTAGTTCCCATTAAACAGCTCCAGTTTGTCAGACAACATTGAACAGAAAGGTGTCTTCCTATAACTTACTAGCGGATTCTCGATAACAGATTCATTTTAATACTTAATTTGATTTTTCTTTGTTATCCTTTTGGATCTCCCAGGGGCTCTCTAACTGTTGGCGGTATAATTATTCTTTGTAGTTACTTCACTCATCAGATGTTTTTTGTTTGACTGGTGGTGATTTAACCAAGCTAATTTAAGAGTACTAAAATTAACTTATCTAGAAGATGTCTCCCTATTGCAATACCCTGAAACCAATTCCACTTTGAATACTTTTCTCAAAGTCACACTCTCCACTGTCAATTTATTTTTCTGCATTTCTTGCAACTGTAATTGCAATTTTCTCCTATGCCCCTTAATCGATGTAATATGATTTTCTTACCTTAAGGTTTTTTTAACTATGCATCCTTGGAATAACATGGTTTTCTTTGTCAACGTTTAAAATATTTTCCTCAATCAGGGGAAGCATCACCCTAATTTTCACACTTTTGATTTTGTACTTTTTTTACCAAAATATTTGTGAGTACTCAAAAGTTACAAATAGTACGAAACACTTAGCTGATGAGAGTACGCAGCATCACTTACAATATTATCAGTGCAATATGTGTTATCTGTTAGCAGTGCTTCTTCAATAAAGCAGGAGAACAAACACCAAATCCCCAATATGTCAGCAGCTACTCACTTAACTAAGCAATAAGTCAATTCATGCACCCTTGACAATCAAGGCTTCACACTATGATTCAGCATAAGTCACACTGCTCCATCCTAAAGGGCACTCTAGGTCAATCAGTAACAAAGTGCCAAAGTGCAGAGTCACCATGACATTAAACATCTCCAAATAGATTAACTTAGAGCATAGACAAAACAGCTGAGCACTAGTCCTTGTCGTAGAGCTCATCTAGGACTCCAAGTTCAACAAAGGCACGGGCATGGTCCTCCAAGATCCAAGTGGGCCACATATGCTAAAGCACATTATGAATCAGAACTCATAACTATAGGCACTCTCAAAACATTTTATCAGTGAGAGCCAGCAGGCTCTAGGGGAACTTCAATCATTTGTGTTGAACAATAACTGCTTAACACTACTGTAACACAGCTTGGCTCAGCGTGCCACCCAGTGACTTTTGGTAGTTCTAGACATTTCTAGATGAAACTGCTAGTAACCCCTTGAATAGGCCCACAAGCTGCTTCTGTGGGGCATATTTTGCTAGTGCCAACTAAGCAACACAAAGCTTAACCTCCTGGCCTCCTCAACTGCCATTGGTGCCACGCAATCCTATGCTCATCAGCATATACCGAATCACCTACCTAGCAGTTGGTACTGTGAAAACAACTGGCTAGCAAAGTAGTCTGAGTAATCAGAGGATAGCAGTAATGAGAATGAGCAACCACAGATGAGCATGAGCACTTACAGCTGCTTCTTCAACCAAACAACATAACATAAATACATTCAGGGAGAGGAGCCATTGAGTTGAGTCACAATAACCATCTGCTTTTCAGCACTAAGATGACCCAGGAGCTGAATGTGTACTTTTTAAAAGAATTGTTATTGGTTTTACCGAGATCCAGCATAATGACATAACCAGTTTCAAATACACAATTTGTCATTTATAGGAGAAACAGAAAACAGATCGATGCAGTTCCAAAATTATACCAACCACTTAGTGTACTCAATCTTACAAACACCACAATTTTTATTACCCCAGCCTAAGTATGGTTACTACTGGTCATCTAAAAAAATCTGCCCCAGTTTTGGAAAAATGTCTTAAGCCCACCCACTCTCACTGTGTATTTCAATTCCTGATTTCTTACAAGAACCATTTTATTCAGCCATTCTGTAGGGTTTGGAATCTGCACAGAATACCAGTTTTTCAATACAAGAGACCTTGCGACAGTGATGGCACTGAAAACTAGTTTGACCCACCTAGGTGGAAACTTTGCCACTGGATCATAACCCAAGTTCAAAATCCAAAAATTGGGAGTTATGGAAACCTGCACGGTTGTCATTAACAGCTTAAGCACCCTGTCCCAGTATTCTTGAATAAGCCTACACGTACCAATCACATGTGTCCAATTTGCTGTGCCTTCTGCTTGGCAATGAAAACAAAGGTCAGAACAACTAGAGGTCATCCGAGAGAAGGCTTGCGGGGTACAATATAACAACCATTTATTGAAAAATATCATACGGTGCCAATTTACGCCTCTACGAAGTTTAATCGATTAACTTTCTCCCAGCTATCCCTAGCCAGTTTCAGGCCCTCGTCCATATCCCATTTTCTTGCAGCTTTTGCCCAGCGGTCTGATTTTGTCTTCTCTGTGAGTGAGTAACCTTCTCCAAGCACTGGGTCGCCTTTCCCCAGAGGGGTCTACCAGCTCTTTCACTATTTTCTGTGTGTCACGGATTAGATCAGTGTCCAAGTCAGTAAAGCTACAAAGCATATAACTGCATAATCCTATTATCAGAAGATCATTTCATACCACAGCCCCAATGTTTAGGAGAGTTTCCCAGCTGTCACCAGCAAAAAAGTCTCCAATTTTCCTAAATCCAGCCTGTTCCCATTCCCTAACTGTCCCTGAATCAGGCTGAGTACCAGACCGTAGTGTTAATTGTGAAAGAGGAATAAAAAAGTTCAGATATGTAATTGAATATCTTCTATAGAAATCTAACCTCTTTCTGAAATACCTCTTAGGAATCTTATTTCAAACTTTTTTTGAAGATTTCACCAGTAATGCGGGATTCCTTATATCATGCTCCCTGCAGATTAGTTCACGAATATCCTGAATAAAAATGCTGTCTGCAGACTGTGTAGTTTTAAAATTGGTCATATAGTGAGCAAAGAAAGTGAAGCAATCATTTTTCACGTTAGGTAATGCCAGCCCACCCGTTTCTCTATCAACAAATAGCGTACTTAGTGCAATACGTGCCTTTTTGTTGTGCCAGATGAATGAACCGAACTTTGAATCTAATTTCTTAAAGAATGCGGACGTTAACACACAAGGATTGGAGGAGAACTGAAAGTTAATTAGTGACAGGGTTGACATTTTAATCATAGCAATTCTACCAAGAATAGATAGGGGAAATAATCCCCACCGTGCATGCAGCGCCTGGGTTTTCAAGAGCAAGGGAGCGTAATTGAGATCATAAAGATCTCTCCTATCAACAAAAAGTTGATCCTGAGTTATCTCTTAGACCTAGAGTTCACACAGTGTGATAATTCAGAGATTAATCTATCAGGAGTAGTGCCACAGAGTATGATTTTGGTTTTATTCTTATTGACCTTATACCCGCCAATTTGCTCACATTCGGAGAAAACCTTAAAAATGTCCTTCTGAGAGCTCTGATCATCATCAAGGAACAAAATAATATCATCTGCGTAAAGTTTTATCTTCCCCATCGACTTCAAAGGGGGATGGATCCCCTTATTCTGTCTAATTATGATAGCTAATGGTTCAAAAAAGGGCAAACAGAATAGGAGAGAGGGGGCACCCTTGACGGGTCCCAAGATCAACTTGACGCTGACGAACGTTCACAGAATTAATTATAATATTAGCTTCAGTATTTTGATACATCCTTTGAATTAGTGCTGTCACCTGGGAGGGACCCCAAATCTAGATAGTATTTCAATCAGTGTATCCCAAACAACTAAATCAAAAGCTTTTTCCGCATTGAATAAGAGAATGATGGTGGGGATTTTATTCGAGGCAAAATAGTCGAGTGCCTCAGCCAAGAAATGTGTGTTACTTGTGAGTTGTCAGACGGCAATAAACCTATTTTGGTCGGGGTGCACCAAGGTGGTGACAACCAAATTAAGCCGATTGGACAGGAGTTTCATAATGATTTTATAGGCTGTATTTAAAAGTGTAATTGGGTGATAGGCATTGGGATATTCTTAGTCCTTATCTTTTTGGGGAAAACTGACAACATTCCCCATATGCCAAGAGTTTGGGATCATCCCGCCCTTTAATATAATACGCTACTGAAACAGAAAATCATCTGCAAATTCATCAATAAAGATTTTATAAAATTCAGCCGGAAGACCATCTGGACTACAGGCTTTCCCATTTGGGAGGTTTTTACCCACCTCTATTAGTTGCGGCTTGGTAAATGGCTGCAAAAGGTCATCCCATCGACTTTTAACAAAGTGGGGATGTTCAATTTCCCCAGAAAGTCCCTCATAGTCTCAGGGTCAATATACTGGGTTTGGCTGTAGATTTGTCTGTAGTGTTCTAACATAACTTCTCCCACTGTACTAGAGTCAGCATATCTTTGCTCCGTAATTGGGCATCTCAAGGCATGTATCATATTACTAGCCACTTGTTCCCGGGTTTGCCAGGCCAAGAATCTACCCTTGTAATTGCTTTCCTCATACACTTTCTGTCTGTGAGCCTGGTATCCTTTATCGGCCTGCTGTACACAACGATCAGACAGTGCGTGCTTGGCCAGCTCAAATGATTTTTTTATTACTTTCCATAGGAGACCGTACTTAGATAACTAACCTCCTCTGAACTGCTTCTTCCAGTGCCCGAATTTGTTGTTTCTCATGAAGTCTATCTGCCGCCCCTTTGCAATTATGACACCTCTAATAAAGGCCTTAAAGGGGTCCCAGACCGTAGAGGTTGTCGAGGAGCCCTGATTACTTTAAAAAAATTCCCTTACTTCAGCTCTACAAGCCTGCACCTACCCTTCCTTTTGGAGAAGCTGCTGATTGAAAACCCACCTTTTAGGCTGAAGCGTACCTCATTCAGGTGAAAAAAGAATTTCCAAAATAAGCGTGAGCAAATTAAAAAAAAGTCAATACAGGATACGCTTTTAAATCAGCCAGAGACACAGGTATATTCACTTTTGTTTGGCGCAGTCACTCTCTGAGGGTCACATAACATCAGAGCTCTTACATAGCCCTTGAAAACCTTAGCAACCTTAGGTTTGTGTTGTTTTTTACCGTTTACTGTGAGTCAAAATATGAGCTTTGGAGAATATTAAAGTGTATTAAAGTCCCCACCAATAATAATTTTATCAAAGAGCTGCAGAAGGGATTGAAAAAGCTCAACATACAGACCAGGATTATCTGTCAAAGCGGCATAGAAGCTCACAAAGGTGAGTCTTTCATTAGAGACTTGACAGTGCACCCAGCACCACCATCTATCTGTGTCACTTAGGAAATCAAGGACCCGGGCCCCCAAATTTCAGGCTAAGAAGACAACAGTACCTCTATGAGCGGCTGGAGCCCCGGTGACCGCCTTATAGTCTACACGGTTTTTAAACATCATAAAGCCCCCAATTTCTTTTGCTGGGATATGAGTTTCTTGTAGTAAGATTATAGAGGGGTTCAAAGTTTTAACCCACTCTTCAATTACACCCTTCTTCCTCCTATTAATTAACCCATTGGCATTGCAAGAAACTATTTGTAAAAAAGGGTTTAGCCCTACTATTAACGTATTTTAATAAATTGCCAGAAAAAGAGATGGACTAGATCTGCTAAAAAGCTTAGGCCCTGCCCCACCTTTTATACTATCATTAGCCTTATAAACTTTGCTGCTCCTAATTCTACATAGTTAAATTCTTGTGTAGCGTGAAAAGATCTCATTCCCCTTGCTTCTCATGATCCCCCCTGCCACCCTCCCCCCATTTAGTTGCCAACACCTGGGGCCCTCCCATCTGGCTGATCCGGGACCACCACCCACGCCCCTTCCCCCCTCGCCTCTGATCAGGCGCCTTGACATGACATCCTAGTCACCGTAAGCTGCAGAGGAAATTGAAAAAAAAAAGTGCCAAAGCAGTGCGCAAAGTTTTACATGGACCATACAATTATTCCTGTAAGTCCCCAGCCTGAACGCACTGTCCCTTTTTCAACCCAACCCATCTGTGTTTCGTATTGAGTGCAGAAGAGTCTTAGCAGCATTGACTGTATGAACTGTATTCAAGTGACCCTTTAAAAGAACTTTGAGGTTAGATAGTTGCACGAGTCCTGTCGGGGTGCAGGCTTTCTAAAATGCAGATATCCCCTTCAGCTGGGTCTGCCGATGAGCGGTGGCAGCAGACATCTCCGAGAAGATTTTGAAAGTAAAGTCTCCGGGGATCTGTTGTACTTCATCGCCTGATGCAAAATACGTTCTTTGATGTGAAAATCGCCAAAGTTTACCAATATAGTTCTGGGGAATTTTGCATTAGGAGGCTGCACTGCACCCGATGGGCCCTCATAATGGAGAGATCTAGGTGTTTATCCATTGGTTTAAAAAAAACATGTTGAGCAATAAGATCAGTGATTGAGTCTGAAGCAGTCTGCAAATTTTTGCACCCTTGTAAATCTCAAATTCGAGCTGCGTTAGAGATTCTCAGCACCGTCTAGCCGGATCTGCAGATCCAAAAGATCTGCCTGACAATTTGAAACTGATAGCTCCAAATGCAAACAAACATCTTCCGGATCTGAAACTCGCTGCTCTACCTCCTTGATGCAAGAATTGAGTTGCTGAATATTAGTACAGATTGAGTTTAACTGTGATTCCATTTTCTGATTTGCCTCTTCTTGTGAGAGGGATTTCAGTTCACTTAAAATCTGAAGGAGCAAAGTTTCTATAGGGATACCAGTGCCACCATTGGCTCTGTAATCCAGAAGCTGGGGGTCTCTCTGTAATCTCTCCTGCTCTTGTTCCAGCTGGAGAGACCCACTTGCCAGCACATTTATGGGGGATCCAGTTGTAGTCTCTCCCCCAAGGATGCAGAAGTTTGGGTCACACTGTGTGGCTGAGGAAGGGTTGTCTGTCAACGGGGTGGGGATGGAGCCATTCAGCGGCCCAAAAACAGCTTCTTTAAACCCCCTGCCGCTCCTACCACTAAACAGGGGATGTAGCTGCTTGTGTCATAAGCCAACGTCTTGGGTTTCATTGCTGTTAATTTAATGGCCAGGACATGGAACTCTACTGATTGGGAGAAAAGTTTAGATTATTAGCTGTGCCCAGGTCCTGCTCTCCATTGTCTCCAGCTGTGGCCCTCTCCAATATGAGACTAGAATGAAGATCATCCTTATCCATCAACAAGGATGTTAAGCTGGACGGGGCTAAAGGTTGAGCCATTAAGAGCTGGGGGTGATGCTTGCGGTTAGATCCATATTTGTTGTTTTGTCAGAGAGTGTTGGACTCTTACCCCTGATGTTCCGAGATGGTTTGGCAGTTCCTTATGCAGGGCGGCCCTTGCTCTGTAGTTCATGGGGGGATTGGCACATTGTTGGTGAGTCCTGCCACCTGCGTTGAGCACCATGTGCCTATTTCTGTGTTTAGCTGGGGTACCTGTCAGCCACAAGCTGCACCCAAGGCTGTACAGGCCGCTTCTGTAGCTACTCAGAAATGTACTGGTAGTATAGTCAGGAGCTCTGGCGTTGGTTATTTACCCCCTTATAGTGCTGAAAGTTCTTTAGAAGTTCTTTAGAAGGGGTTTTATGCTGAGAATAAATTACCCAGAATATAACAGTGAAATTCAATTGGGAGTGATACTCTACAACTTGGCTCAATCGGAGTTCAATCCTTCTGAATCTTCCCTTTTTTTGTATTTTGAAATGGGAGAGACCCTCAGTCTTCAATGATTGTGTGAGGAAGCGCCCTACCCCGAAAGGGCAGCACAGTGGCTCCTAGAGATGTCTCACCCCCTTCCCTTTACTGAACGACCGGCTCACCTCACCATCTTCACCGAGGGCATTGCTCCGCCCCTAGGTAGTCTGAGGGTCGCTTCTACCGCTGGCACACCTCTGCTTTGCACGGATCGCTGCACACAATCTGACTTCAAATCCTTCTAAACCTTTTATTGTAGGGGGCAGCTTGGATGTACACAGTGCGTAGCTTCACCGAATCTTGGCACGCCGAGCATTTTTCCCTGCATCGGGCTGCAGCTTGCCCGTAGCGCGTCCGACTCCCCGTAGCGCATTTTCCGTCGGCGTCATCGATGACTCAGCCGCGGAGCATGACGGGAGCTCCTACCCAGCCCACAAATGCTTAATCTTATTAGCAGTTCTGCTGAATGTGTACTTTCAAAGCATACATGTTGTGTTACTGTTGTACAGAAGAAATGCATGCATACAAATGTCCTGTAGAAAACATATACTACAAAACACCTCAGCTTAGCAGGGACCAGACAGGCCAGTAGTATTGAAAAGAATACAGATATTACAGTGCCTCCCTGTACTACTTTGTCTTGTTTTTAGTTTAAATATGTTTGCCCTATATACAAACAACAAAGGCCTCTACTGCATTGGTCTGGCTTGGACTGGTCTGCAGACTGTATGATAGCAGATATCCTGTGACTCAGGGCTGGTGTCACAACCAACCCTGTTACACAGCTTGAAGATAGTGTGGTTAATCCCACCATCTCCCCTATAGATGGTCCTGTTCCCCGTGTCACATTCCAGAAAAAGGGAACATGCTTAAAAAAGTGGAAGCAGTGACGGACTAGAGAAAGAGCAAGAGAGAGTGAGAGAGATAGACAGACAGAGCGAGACACTCATTTCCAATAGGATGGTTGGCAGAAGGTCTGGACTGGAATCTCTCAGATGCAGTGTGGCACAGCTTTGCAGAGCCACAATGTGACTCACTCTCAAGACATGAAACAGAAGAAAGTGAGCATCTGATAGCATATGAAAGGATTCCATAACAATAAGTACAATAGAAGAACCTAAATGAGGCATGCCTGGTGTGAGAGGAGGATTTGCTGTTACTCCTCTCATGCAAACATGGAAACTTTGCAGAGAACAGAATGCACTGCACACCCCTCTACCAGAATGTAGAATCATCATCGTCAAACCAAAAAAGGGAAGTCTGAAGTAAAATAAAAAAACAGGTTCTTCTTTGCCAATTGTAAATTACAGATTATGGCCCGCCGGAAGCACCGCCAACAGGCTGGCGGTGCTTCATCTGGCATTCCGACCGCGGCTGTAAAGCTGCGGTCGCCCAGCCAGGTCCGGCGGTTTCCCGCCGGATTACCCCCGGCTGGGAGAATCCTCCATGGCGGCGCTGCAAGCAGCGCCGCCATGGGGATTCCGACCCCCTTCCCGCCAGCCTGTTTCTGGCGGTTTTCACCACCAGAAACAGGATGGCGGGAACGGGTGTCGTGGGGCCCCTGGGGGCCCCTGCACTGCCAATGCCACTGGCATGGGCAGTGCAGGGGCCCCCTAACAGGGCCCCAGCATGATTTTCACTGTCTGCATAGCAGACAGTGAAAAACGCGACGGGTGCAACTGCACCCATCGCACCCATGCAACACCGCCGGCTCCATTCGGAGGCGGCTTCAATGTTGCAGGGCCTTTCCCGCTGGGCCGGCGGGCGCTCCCTTGGCGGGCGCCCGCCAGCCCAGCGGGAAAGTCTGAATGGCCTCTGCGGTCTTTTGACCGCGGAGCGGCCAATTGGCGGTTCCCGCTGCCCGCCAATGTCGGAATGACCAGCTATATCTGGAGCAGGTCCAAAAGCTATAGCCCAATCAAATCACAAGGTCAGTCCAAGACAAAAACAAGTTTCAATAGAAGGAATAGGGAGAAAAGAACATGAGGAAACCAACAAAGGGGATTAAACAACAAAGGTGAAGGAATAGAATCATGGATGTGAACTATAATGTCACATGAAAGAGTCAAACAACAGATATTTCTGGACACCATCTTCAGAGTCCACTAAGTCTTTATGTGGCTCTTCCCCGCTCTGAGCTGGAAGTCACCTACCAGTCCTCTGGTGGCAGGGCCAGCATGTTTTAGACCAAAGCTTCAGAAGCTAATGTCCTCCTTGATGTCAGTCTCCACTGCCCCTATCTCTGTGGTACATTTCCTGAAACTCACATGTGGTATCTTTTGCCAAAACTCAAAAACTAGTCATGAGCATATATTAAGGAATGATTATTCAAGCCATAGCTGCCTATACATACCAAACAAATAGGATAGATCAACCCATTCTGGTACTTAGGGGGTTATTACAACTTTGGAGGAGGTGTTAATCCGTCCCAAAAGTGACGGTAAAGTGACGGATATACCACCAGCCGTATTAAGAGTTCCATAGGATATAATGGACTCGTAATACGGCTGGTGGTATATCCGTCACTTTACCGTCACTTTTGGGACAGATTAACACCTCCTCCAAAGTTGTAATAACCCCCTTAGTGACATGGATAAAATTGAATAATTCACATGAGGTACTCTGCAGCACTCCCAATACCCCAGTATGTCAGAAAAGAACCAGACAAACCTACACTTCCGAGGTTACTGAAACTGGGTGTATTTTATGGAAGTTCACGATGTCCAGCTCTTACCATGTCCATAGGAAGAGGTCATAGACATTCATATTTTCATAACAGGTCAGCACCTTATGTGATTGTTCTTGAAAAATCTGTTAATGCCTTATCTGCTGAAACTAGTCAGCTCTGGTCAGTTATTCCCCCTCTACTGATCTTGACTCCATCATGTTCCAGAGGGGCAAAGGGAAGGGCAGGCCTGGGTGTTGGGTTCCTTTGTATTTGCTGGAGGCAAGGCAGAGTCTTTGCCAGGTCGAAGTGGCAGTATGATATAGCAGACCTGTGCCATGTTTTACAGTGCTACTTGAGTGGGTGCACAATGAGTGCTCCTGCTCCTAAGCAGCATTTAATATACAGGCCCTGGGCACAGGTAGTACCATATATTCGAGTCTTAGAAGTAAATTAATCCAATCAGGTGTAGGCCAATTTTTCATGATGAAAGCAGAGGGAACAGTCACTTTACCACTAGTCATTAGGGAGAAAGTGCACAGTTCTAATGCTAGAAAAACGAGTTAAGAAAAAAACCAATTGGTGGAGGCAAAATGTCTGGGGGAATATCACATCAAGGATGTCAAATTTAACAGTATTGTTATTTCTTCAAGTATGAACAAGGTGATTTGATTCTCTCAGCTACCTGACTTGGATCTCTAGGACTGGCTGGGAAGAAATTTTATCCTCCAAATAATGGTTGCATATTTTCCCATATAAACAGATCATGTAGAATGTATAACTGAGCCATATGTGGTTGAGCTAGTGATATCTGTACCGAGCTCTAAATACATAGGAAACCGAATTAAAAGTTAGCAAATTGATTAACTATATAAAGAAGCATTGTAAAGATAGTAGGTCTGGTAATGGCTGACAATCTTTTGTCCCATTATTTTGTTTTGTCATGGTTATATATATATATATATATATATATATGACCTTCTCCCTGAGTTATGCGAATCTCATGATGGGGTGGTGGGAGAATTGTGTAGCTTGGGTTCAAGATAATGATAGATATATGGATAAGGTGATCATGTGGCTTCGTTACATTGATGACCTTTTTTGATCTGGCACGGAACTGTGAGAGAATTTGAGCAATTTTTTAGCATACTAAATAACAACGATGTAGGACTACATTTCACATACAAAATATGTGATAGCTTGATTGAATTTCTAGATGTACAAGGATACATTGCAGCATGAGTATTACAAACCACATTATATAGGAAACCCACAAGAACTAATAGTATCTTACATGTTACCAGTTTCTACCCTAGGTCTTTGATTGGTAGTATCCCATTTGGTGAATTTATTCTGATCAAAAGGAACTGTTCGGATGAACAGGACATGAATGAGGAATTCAGTGAGATAAGACAAAGGTTTATCAATAGGGGATACACTTTGAAATCAATCAGGCAGGGAGAAATGAAGGCAAGGAAAAAAACCCGTGCATAGGTATTGGCTAAGAAAAGCAATGAATTCGAACGGTCAGCATCGAAAAAAGAATGAGATTAGACTAATCTTAGATTATAGTAAAGAAAGTCACCAAATAGCAAACGTATTGAAAAACTACTGCCATCTAATTCAAAAAGATAATGATATTGGACATTGTGTCGGCACTTGTCCTTCAATCACATATCCGAAAGCACCATCTCTAAAAGATATGTTAGTTAAAAGTCATTTTGAGATGCCCAAAACCTGCAATTGGTTATCAAGGGGCAACAAGGGTTTTGTCTGCTGTAGGAAATGCAAAGCATGCAAAATTGGTTGTGACAAAAAGTCTGTAACAGATTTTAGAGGTAAAGAAATATTGATCAAAGAGAGAATTACATGTGAAACCTCCTTTGTTGTATATCTTTTGGAATGCCAATGTGGTTTGAAATATGTGGGCAGTACCATATGCCCCTTAAAAAAGAGCATTCTAGAACATATAAGGGCAGTACAAAATGAGGATACAGCATATGCTATAACAAAACATTTGAAAATTCACTCAGATCTAAATTGGATGTCCATGAAATATTATGGTATTGCAACAATACAAAAAAGTGAACGAGGGGGTTATAGGGTTCAGAAACGGAGACGTTTAGAATCCCAATTTATTATCAAATTAAAAACAAAGATGCCATATGGGATTAATTACGATGAGGAGCTGTATTGTCATTTATGATTTGTGAATGTATAATAGAATAAGAAGATATTACTGTCTCTGTATTAACCTAAAATAATCTGCAATAAATTTGATGTTGGTGAAAATAGGGATAATTATCCCTATGATGAATTAAGGCACACAGAGTTTGTGACTTTAATTAAATTGGAAATGCGTAAGAAGTTAAGGTTATGACAGTAGAATATTATTATTAAGAATATGCATAAACATAGTGGGGACTATAGAAGTTATGATCTTGTTTTCGGTTGTATTGCAATATTATATGGCTGTATTTATATTTTGGGTGCGCATACATTTTTCACTTGTTGATTTTGTTATACTACCAATAATGTTGGATATTTTTTATGTTATTGGTGGTTTAATTCAGTATAACACATGTTACATAAAACTACATATCCCAGAACGCCACATAAAGGCATGGCTTAGTGGAAGAGTATAAATAGTACATGGATTGTATTATTGCTTTACCGTGATCAAGACCGGGAAGGTCGAAACGCGTTGGTGTTATTTGGTGGGATTTTTTCTTGTTGAATAAAAGAAGATGAATCACAGAATTCTGTGAGTGCGGCATTTTTAACCTGTTTGTTAAGCTAGTATGAAGATATATATATATATATATATATGTGTGTGTGTGTGTGTAGGTCGAAAAGATATAATTAGGACCTTGTTTCCATAGAAAAATAGTTTTTTGACTTTCCTATATCTTTGGCACCGTTTGATGAATCTTCAGAAAAATTTCCTAAAAAATGTGCCCTCTAGTGTCATGTTGTGCATGGAAAGTTTCAGAATGGATGATACGCCAAGTGGGGGTCGAGAAAAAAAGGGGGGGGCAAAAAAAGTGTGTTTCCAATGTTAACGCCCATTGACACTTTAGACATGCCTGCAACCTGAACCGCTGGACAGAATTACATCAAATTTGGCAGAAAGGTAGCTTTTGGCCGCAGATGAGCCTTTTGTTTTATTTGGTGTAAATCTATTCAGTAGTTTAGGAGAAATTAAAGGAAACCAGTGTTGTATATATAGGGTTGTGAACAATTTGTGAATATTACTGATCTTGTGATCTGAACTCTGTGATGGGCTGCCAGCACTTACACCAGAAAGTGTTGGCAGCCATTTTGAGACTCAGCTTCAGCTGAGTCTCAAAAAATAATGAAAAAAAGAAAAGGTGGAAGAGTATGGTTACCTCAGGGACCCCCCAGGGCCAAAAAGTATTTGTAATTTTAATTCATGATGAAAATTGTGAATATTTGCGGTTTTCGTCATGATTAAAAAAATAAAAAGCAAGTGTGGTCCCCTTCACTTGCTTTTATTTTTGCCTCCAGTGGGTCAGGTCATGGGAGCATATTATTTTAGGGAGGAAGGCACACAGGGCCCCATTGCTATGGCTTACTAAAGCCCAAGGACCACCACCTTCCCTGGGCTATGAATACAAATTGTGCAGGGTGCCATGGCCCTCTGCGCCTCAGAGAGCCACCACCTTCCTGGGGCCAACAACTAAATAATTACAAGGAGGGTCCTGTGGACCCACCCCAGTGCCTTGGGGCCACCACTTTACCGGGGCAATGCATATAAAGTATGTGGGGGTATGCACACCTCCCCACATCCCAGGGATCACTATGTCCCCAGGGCAAACTACGAACTAAATGCAGGGGTTCCTCCGGATCGCCCCATGCCCCAGAAACTGCCACATCCCCAGAGCTATAGAATTAATTAGACAGTAAGTCCATCATATATCCTCCGCCCCAGGGGGCACCACATCCCTGGGGCCAAATTGAAACAAAGAGAGGGGGCAATGCGGGTCCCCTCCTGGAGCCATGCATGACTTTGGGGACTCATGGCTTTGGGGATTGCCATCCCCTAGGGCTAGCTCCTGCTACTTCCTGAGGTGCCAACCCTCCGGAGTTTCCGGTATGCTTTTGCTTGGTGAGAGCAAACGTAACTCCACTTTCAGCAAGTGGGAGCTGTCAACAGCTTCCGCTTGCTGAAAGCAGAGTTATCATCTCTTTCCCTGCACTCTAACATAAGTGCAGGGAAACAGATTACAAAAAATGCTCCTACAAGCAGGTAGTTGCTATTTAAAGCAACTCCATGCTTTCAGGAGCAATGCCAGCTCTCTCAGGATGCGGGGAGCTAGTTATCTATGGGGGCCTGCAGGCTCCCCCTGTGGTCCTGCGATTTTTTTTCTTTTCTATAAGGGATGGAAGAGAGAGAGATTTTTATTGCAATGGTCTTTCCATAGAATGACTAAAAAGTGGCACACAAGCAAGATGCTTGGTAAGCATGTTATGGTTATCTTTTGATGCACAGCAGAACAGAGTCACGTCTGGCCTAATTGTAAAGCTCTTAGACTGTCACTCAGTAGGTTGGAAGTTTAAATCCTGGTATCTCATGCCAGTGTGTCTGTTTATTTACTTGTGTTTTGAATAGTAAACATTCCTAGTGATGGAACATTTGCATCATTTCCCCATCACCATCTTTGACTTCAATGTACTAGAGATGTCTAGAGACTGCACACTAGCGAGTCATCAGTGGCTCAGTGGTTATCGTCTCAGACCCTCACACAGGATGTTGAGGGTTCCAGTATTGGTGTGACTTATCATTTTTCAGTTTTAAATTATTTTCCACTTTAAAAACTTAAGGTACATACAGAAAGGTGATCTCATTCGTTTTACGTGTCAAATAAATTGTTTCCATTTGTCAGAACATTTCTCATTGTAAGTGGGGCAAGGTTGGGTAGTTATAGCGGGTTGGTCACAATGCCCTGTGGCCAACCACCACCACGCATGGTTGTGTATGGTGCTTGGTTGGGTGGTTATAGAGGGTTTCGAAGGCTGTGTGCAGTGGTGGTTGGATTATTTTATAGTAATTAAAATTGCTTTGCATTATAAAGACCATAGAAATTCACTGAAAAAAACAAAGGTTACAGGGATGTTATAATTAGGCTCACATTTAAACATACAAAATCATAGAACTTAACCAGTTATAGTTAGTTATTTCAAGTAACTATTACTCGGGCCCTAAGACTTGCACCTTCACCATGCACTGCTAATTACCCCAGATATTACAGCACTCATGACTTCATTTAGAACATCATTGATAATATCACTGCAATATTTGATGTAAATTATTCATTAAAAACTGTGCTTTAGGGGGTGCAAGTTATAGTACACTAGGGCATGAGTTATAGTTACTTGAAATAACTCTAACTATAATTGCTGAATTTCTATGGTTTTGCATGTTTAAAATGTGAGCCTAACTATAACATCCCTGTAACCTATATTTTTTAAGTGAAAAAAATATTTTAAGCCTCAATAAGCACATATTTCCATAGCAGTCTCTGGCACTGAAGTACGCTACTTTGTGTGTAGATGTGCTCCTTGTGAAAGAGCAAAATGATGCCACACATAATGAAGTTAGCAAATTGCTTAAGTGTGCCTGATTCACTGCCCTATGCCCTATCTAGTAGTAGGTGGATGTACAACTGACCAATGGATGGTAAGGGTAGGCTGAAAGCCCCTGTAAGTAAGTATAATGTACATATAGGGGGTCAATATGACCCCAGCGGTCGGCGGTAATATGGAGAAAAGTACTGCCAACAGGCTGGCGGTACTTTCCTCCGTATTATGACATTGGCGGTTTGGCTGAAGCTAAACTGCCAATGTACCACACCGACCACCACAGCGGTAACAGCTGCCTGGCTGGAGACATCAATCTCCAGCCCGGGGGCCATTACTGTACCACCTGGGGGATTATGACCCCGCCTACAGCCATGGTTTTTGTCGCTTCCTTACCGCCATGAAAACCATGGCGGTAGGCACTATTAGTGACAGGGAATCCCTTCCCTGTCACTGATAGGGGTCTTCCCCACCCCTCCCCCTCCACAGGTCTCCCCCACCCCCACTTCCTCTCCAGACCCCCCTTCGTACACACCCCTCCCTTCACATACGCTCACACGCATACAAACACACATTCCCACATTCACCCACGCATGCATACATCCATTCACACACATCCGGATACACTTATATACATAAATGCAGACATGCATTCACAGAACACAACATACACGCACTCACACCCCCAGACATGCACACACATACAACACGCAACACACACCCGCAGACATGCACGCACAGACAAACACACACACACGCCTGCACACACACTACTACCCCCACCGCCCCTACCCTGTCGGAACACCCACTTACCTGGGTCCAGGGGGTTCTCCAGCAGGAGATGGGATGGGGCGCTGCTTCCAGAAGCAGCGTCCGCCAGCAGAACACCACCAAGCCATATTATTTCTCTTAATACGGTTGGCGGCGGCCAACTGGGGTGGCACTGCTGCAGGCAGCAGCGCCACCTATACCACCAACCGCTGGCATGGCCACAGACAGATTTCCGCATTCCTTCTGGTGGAAATCCGGCTGTGGTCAAATTATGGCAGACGGCTGGTAGCCGCAGCGACGGTCTTTTGGCGGCTAACTCCTAACAAAGATTTAACACACTTCTAAACTTTTAACGATATCAAAGGCATTGGTTACATAGGCATCCATATTCATGAGAAACAGAACAAAACATTTTCACTTCAGTACTGTTTTTAATGGCTGCGCTGGTTGTATGGTACAGCCAGGACAAGTTTGCAGAATACGGACTCACTGGTAACCAATGAGAAGGGTTCTCTCCACTGCTGGGGAGTGTGAGTATGCAAATAGCATTGTACTTTCATCACAGATGCAGTCTGGTGAAGAGCTGGAGATAGCTGTGGTGCCACTTTAGGATATTACTAGCCCATTCCTGAACCTCACTGTGGTAAGATGTTGAAAGTGGATTATTGGTAATAGCACCTAAGTACCTACACTTAGCGATAGGCCACTAACCCCAACTAGGTCCAGTTAGGTCTCAATAAATTAACCCCAGCTCAACCCTTGATAGCTTGGCAATGAAAAACAAGGCTTAACTTAGGAGACAGAGGGACTGATTACGAGTTTGGCGAGTGGTGGCTGTCTGGACTACCACCAATGCAGCAGTCCAACTGCACATTACAACCCTGGCAGTTGGACTGCCAGCTCCACCAGGATCTTTTCAGACAGTCAACATTGCGAGGTTACTGTTGCATCCTGCAGACTACAGCTTCTCTGCAGAATGATTACAAGCCATAGACAATGCTATTGCCTATTTCCCACTAGACCAGCGGGCAGAAACTCAGGTTGCTGCCCGCCGACTTAGGAAGAAACTTCTAATTACTCCAGCGGGGTGGTCGCCGCAAAGGTGATGGCTACCTTGTCAGGAGTATGGCGGATGGGCTTTCATGTCTGCCATACTCGTAATAGGGACCAAATTGTGTAAAGCATTCAAATATCACAAAACAGTAATTAAATAAAACACAGGAAACACTTTCAAAATCCAAAACCAATTTATAAAAATAGGAAACATTTTATCTTTCATTTGACAACAACACAAATAAAATGGGTTAAGGGGAACCGGAGATATGAACTTTTAAAGAAATAATGTTTTTTAGCGCATTGAAACTAAAAGCTCCACTCAGGATATCTGGTTGCACCTTGACCGGGGCAAAGTCAATGTTTAAGGCCTACCGCGATGGAGCCCTGCTCGGTTCCAGAAAGGTGGACGCCTCGGTCAAAAGTTTGTCTTTGGACTTAGTCTTTTTCTTGAAGATTTTTCTTATTGTGACGAAGTCACTAATCCAATCAGACCTCTCTGTAACCCTCTTTGGATATGAGTCGCAGGGGACTTCAGAGAAGAATTCTACCTTCGGACTTAGTTGACTTTTCATGACAAATCCTTTGTCCGGGCCGAAGTTAAATTTGAATCCAACGTCCCCAGAGCCCTCCTCAGAAATTCTGCGTGGGAAGTCACGGTCAACTTTTTACGTTTGGACTTTGTCACTTTTTTGGAGCTCCAGCAGACCGATTTTGAGTCAACATCATTGGATTGCCTTTCCAGAGGCCCCAGTGAAATCTTGGAAGTCTATGGCTCTGGTGTTTTCCAGCATGACAAACCTGCAAATCAGGCTGTCTTGACTCACAACATTGTATCGGTCTCTTTAGGAAGCTTTTGACCAAAAGTCCTCCAATCTTTTCCAAACTTCTGGATCTTCTTCCAGGAGGCATTGAAGGTTCTTTAGGAGTCCACAGGTCACCACAAGGTTCTAGAAGCTCTGAGTTCCTCCTTGAGGGTTAGGACTCCAACTTCCAAAATGCACCTGGCTCCAACTCCAAAATGACCACTAGACAGTGGTTGGCTGGTCAGTTCCTTCAGGATTTGATGCAGGGGACTCTGGTTAGCTATTTTTCACCTGTAGCAAGCAGAGAGTCCCTTCTTGAACCAGTTGAAGCCAGGCAAAGTCCTTTTTTGTGGTGAAGCCGAAGTGTGCTGCTGGCGCAGTCCTTCAGAGTGCAGTGTCCAAGTGCAGGTCAGGGATCCAGCAGGGCAGTCCTTCTTCTTCTGACATTGTTCCTTGTAGGAATCTGAGGTGAGGGTGCAGCTCGGCCAAATTTATCCTTGCGTCTGGGGTGAAAAGCGGGGGGCAACTGTCCACTCACAGGCACCACCCTCTTAAATGACCACTTCCTGGGCAGTGCAGCAAAAATCTATTCCAGAGAGCAACATATTTTAAAAATCTAAAATGGTATTGCACCACTTTGTAACCCTTTGTGCTACATTATTCCTACACCAGGCATAATGTATACAAAGGGGTCATTCTCCCGTTAGGGGGGTGCCGAAAAAATGTCTAAGAGATTTCTTTGTGTAATTGTTTCAGCACTTTTAACATCTGCTCAGAGCAGGCATTAAAAGAAGGCACATCACTGATTACAATGGGCCTCAATGGGCTTTGCAGGATTAACATCAACATTTTTTACTCTAATCCTGCAAAGCTCCATGAAAAATTATGACACCACTTCCCTAGCTACTGCCAAGGTGTGCCTTATTTTAAATAAGGCACACACATGGTGGCATTAGGGGGAGCAAGAAAAATGTTGCTGCATTGGGTGCAGTGCCACATTTCTTTAAAAAATATCCTCCTACACTTTAGAGGTTACGTCTTGTTGATTCCACCCACTGGTGTTGCTAAAAATCCTTAATTAATCTAATCAGGAGGGCACCTGGTTGTCTGGATTTTCAGGAAATGGGGGAGGTCCTGAGCTGTTTCAAATGTCCTTCCCTCCTTTGAAGTACAGTTTAGCCGTTCTCCCCCACTCCTGTTTTCACCATATGCTGAGGCAGTTCTTCTCCCACAGGCACTCTCTTCGTCTTCAGCCCAGTCCACTTCACTCCTCATCTAGGCAACGTGACCAGTCTGCCAGAGGCTGGCCAATCAGAGAAGGGCACTACAGAGCTGAAGTTGCCAACTTTCAGGTAGAGTTTTAAAACTCTTTCCCTGAACTAATTATATGAAATTCAACAATGGCAAGTTGCTGGATTTATTATAACAATATGTTTGATACAAAACTTTACATATTTAGCTCCTTTTGGGACTTTATTAACAGCTCCCTTCACCTATATTGACCATTGCCCGCGGCTACCCATTATGTTACTTTTTTTTCTGGTGAGCCATGTAAGCCCAGCCTCAGGAGTACTTACATTTTTCCCCTGCAAATAATTGGGATGAAGGCGATGAAGGTATTTTCATATTGATAACAAAATAAAAATACAAGTTGTTTACTTTAAGATTTTTTTTTTTATTCGGTTAAGTCAGAAACAATACAATATTAAGGGCCAAAAAGCTTCCATGAATTAGCAACCTTTTTTGAACACATGTAAGATTAACCACACAACAAAGTTCTGTAGAAAATGTTTTTTAATTAACAAGAAAAAACAGGGAGTCCGAATGTAAACAAAATAGAAAGGCCTAAATGTGTTTGGAAAATCCTGGTGAGATGGATTTGCTTGTTTTTCTTTACACAGCTCCTCAAATCTTGGTGTTATTTTTGAGATCGCAACACGCCTTTCTTTTTCAAGGTGAATTTTTGCCCTATATTTTGACTTTATCACTGCAACTGCTGAGAAACCAGCTTCACAAAGGTAGGAAGTAGCAAATGGGATCAAAACATGCAGGGTAATCTTGCTAATCACTGGGTATTTATCTTGAGTTTGGCACCAAAACTCAAGCAGTGAAGGAGACTGGAATTGTACTTTCAATGTTGAGTCACTTGAAATGTCAATGAGCTGTTCTGCTTCCTCGTTATTGAAATGCTGAGGTATCTCAGCACTGAACGTATCTCTCACCCATTTTATCGGCTCCACTTAATCCTCTGGAAAATATTTCTGAAGGTAAAAATGCAGTTGTGACAAATACAGAACAAAAGCTGTACTTTTTTGTTCCTCCTTTAATGCCATCTCATTGTCTTGCAGAAACGTGTCCAATGAAGGAAAACATTTATTGTCACCTTTGCTTACACTGCCTTTCCAAAGGATTACTTTTTTCTTAAACTCTGAACTTTGTCTGAGAGCTGCAAGATGTTAGTATTATTACCTTGCAAGGACTTGTTCAGTTCGTTCAGTTTTTCAAAAAGATCCAAAAGAAAAGCCATTTGTATTTGAAAGTCTACATCAATACATTTGTCGGCAAAACAATGTTCATCATCATATAGATATGAGTATCTTTCATTCCTAAGCTCATACACTCTAAGCAGGGAATTACCAAGAGACAGCCATCGAGAACTGCTGTAGAACAAGAGGCATGAGTGTTTCGGCACCCATGTCTTCACACAGCTTAGCAAAAAATCTTGCTTTAATTGGTCTTGTTTTAAATCACTTCGGTGACTATTTTCTGAATATTATGCAGTTCTTCACTGAGGTTTCCTGCTGCTAGTGCTTCTCTGGTTATTATACAGTGTGTCCAAATAGCATTAGGTACATTATATCGTATGCAAGCTTGAAGTCCTTGGTAGCATCCTGCGATTGAACGACGCCCGTCTGTAGAAACTCCAACACGTCTTTCCCAGTCAATCTGATTCAGTACCATAAAATCATCCACAACCGCAAACAAGTCTTGACCGGTAGTTCCACCTTTAATTTCCTTACAGAACAACAAATCCTCAACTTTTTTTTTTTCATTAACAAACCTGACATAACAAATAAGATGGGTGTCTTTTTGGTTGTCTGTTGCCTTGTCCAATTGGAGTGCAAAGTCTTTGCCTTTTAAGTTACAGATGAGCTGATCGTTAATATCGTCAGCCATATCATTTATCCTCCGGCTGATAGCATTATTAGAAAGAGGCACTTTGAGCAGCTGTTTACCAGCATCTTTGCCGAGCATGATGGTTACCATATCAACAGCAGCAGGCAATATCAACTCTTCTGCAATTGTGTGTGGTTTTTTACACTGTGCAACACAATAGGCCACGTTATAAGAAGACAAGATGGCGTTACTATTAACTTTGGCTTGTTTTGAGAAAGTGGTCTTCCGTAATTTTGCTTCTGTTAGTTTTCTTTGGAAAAATTCCCTTGGCTTTCTAACCACATTTGGGTGAAGACTTTCAAGATCACGCTTTCGTTTACTTGGAAGCATGGATTCTAAAGCCAAAACTTTTAAACAGATTACACATTGAGGATGCTCCTCATTATTAACCTGTACACACGTGAAACCATAATCTAGATACCTGTCTTCATACTTTCTGTAATTGGTTTTTCACTTCCCGTCCTCTTTTTTCTCTGAAGAACCTGAGACTTCACTTTTCTCAGACAAACTTGAACTCGGTATTCAAAATCTCTTCATTGTCAATCATAAAGATGCCAGCAAAAGACACATATGGGAAAGACTGAGGAAGAGAAAATTAAATAGTGACACAATGGGAGAAAACAGAAAGCTGCAAGAGTGAGCTGAAGGGGAAGGAAGTGGTTTTAAAATCATTGAAGAGGCACAAGATGGCTTCAGTATTACACTGCCTCAGTATTCCATTTGCCCACATTTAATTACAGCAGCCACATGTTTAAGAGGAGGACTTTGGGCACTGGCACGTTTCTATTTACAAATTAAGCACTGTCGTTCACACTCCCACTCTGCAGTTACTCTTTGTGCATCTTCCAGGTACTATATATGAAGAGGTAAGTTTCCAGACTGGCCTATCCCACTACACCTCAGATTTCAGTAGTTTGTAAGTCTGGCTGATGAAAGGTTCATTGCTCTTGTGGGATCATAGCTATAGCAACATCCAGACAGTGGTGCTGCAGTATGTGCGACTTTGCTACTATTTCAGGACAACATAGCTTCTCTTTCCTCGTACACACCAACCCCCCATCAATGGGTGCGATAAAAAGCGCCTGCCCTTCCTGGTCATTCGTGAATTGGGCTTAGAGTCATTGAGCAAGACTACTTCAAAGGGCATGTTCTGTGTTACCAAATAGAAATGCTGCTATCCTGATTACACTGTGTTAAATATTTCTGGACTGACTAAAGTAGGATGCGCATGGTAACATTTCAGGTGAGTGTGCTGCACAACACTCAAATGTACAGGCAGGCATTTTTATTAAATTGATGTTTACAGATCCCCAGAACACCTGTTGCCTTGTTAAAGTTTTGAACTGGGTGTGTTGTTGACATTTTATGTATTGAATTAATAGAAAATTGGTGCAATCTTTAAATGTAGTGATATACAATAGAGTTAATTGTATTAACAAATGAGCATATATACCAGAAATACGTTGTTTCTGAAGTTTAAACAAACATGCGGCTACCAGAAAATAAATAAAATG
The DNA here is from genome assembly GCF_031143425.1 of Pleurodeles waltl. Classification (NCBI taxonomy): domain Eukaryota; kingdom Metazoa; phylum Chordata; class Amphibia; order Caudata; family Salamandridae; genus Pleurodeles; species Pleurodeles waltl. The sequence goes on from NC_090438.1 coordinate 244,491,202, forward strand.
TTGCAAAAGACCAAGAGCCATTTAGTAAAGTGGGCACAAAAACTGCTAATTTGATACAGATCTCTACTACATTTTTAGGCCGACTAGTTTTTAAATAGTGGAAGAGCTTAAGCAGCATTATTTTACCATCTGAGATGGTGAAAAGTAGTTTCACAGGAACTTTCAAGGTGGTTACTGATTGTGGCTGGAAATGTAGCATTATTTATGGAAAAGTTAAAAGTTAAAATAAACAACAAAGCACAATGTAATACCCAAAGCACTATAACAACACCGTTAAAATATGACATGGCGTTTCATGACAAACTACATACTCATAAAAAAGAGAATAAAGTGTGACAACCACAGAACAACATAAGAAAATCACTTTGCTGTAGGCACGGCATTAGGCCTAATGAAGGGCGCGCATGCCCACAGTCGTGATTAAGCGATCCGATATTTACAAAGAAGAAAGAGCAGTTAGGCCGGGAACAGAAGCTCCAGATTAGAAATTCTTAAAACAATAATAATTAATTTGACAATGTGCACACTTTAATGAGGATCACACGGGTAGCAATAACACCCCAGTGTTCTCTTCTGAACTGCTGCGTGCCTGGCAATGCCAAAGGTTCTAAAAACATAATCACGCTGCTGGGTGAAACCATGCTGCAGGCAGCAATACGTTGACAGGTGGGGCTCATGTAACTCCCCCACATGAAATGCTATAATGAGTTACTCAGCCGGAAAATAATTTTTACCTCGCCGTGTAACGTAAACTGGTATACACAGCGTGCATTATTCTTTTATAAAGTGTGTCATGTCATGTTTTCAAAAATGCGTGCGGCACCCCTGGCAACTTCTAATGGCGCACCGGGGTGCCACGCCGCACAGTTTGGGAACCACTGCTTTAAAATATAGCCTCCTCATTTTAGCCTATGGGGTCCATTCACTACAGTGAGGGAAAAACACATTTTGCAAATTTTCCTCACCAGGGTCTGAAAAACACTTTCTATAAGGTCCCTGCTTATAGTTACATAGCACCCAGCCCTAAGGGGACTTAGGACACACCTTAAGAGTGACATGTGTAAAAATAAGGTAGTGTAAGACTTTGGAAGTATTTTTAATTCCAAAGACAAATTTGCATGTAACTTTAGTTTAAAAGTAGCCAGGAAGGTAGGCCTGTCTTTAAAATGTTAAATGGCCCTGTGCACCTCAGCAGTGCACCTATGGGTGCACTACCTATGCTGGGGCCCCTAAACCTACATGCCCTACCATATACTAGGGACTTATAGGTAGGTTGATTCTGTCAACTATAATTAGCCTAATTTGCATATGCACTTTACACAAAGCACTGGCCCTGGGACTGGTTAGTAGTACCCAGGGCACAGCCAAGAGTCAGTGACCACCAGTATTTGTCCAAAAAGTTTCGATGTGTCCAGGGCAAAAAGGAGGACTTTTCCACATAAAAGTTAGATCTGATGCTTTCATACATCTAACCTAAATTTTTGGGCTTTACTTTTCATCCTGGAGATGATGGGATTAGCTCTGCATGATCCCATCCTGGGGCAGTAGCAGCTGCTGCAAATCTCATGGAGGTTAGGGGGGGACTGGGGAAATGAAAACAATAATAATAAAAACAAGTACCTGTCCTGTGGCCTCCGGCTGCCTCAGTCCTCTTTCCTCCTGATGGTGTCCCAGCAGTCCCTGGGACACCACCACAGGTTCTCTGGCAATCCTGGTGCTGCTTTTAGGCTATACCTAGCATGACAGCAGCACCAGGATTGGTCTGAGTGGCTTGATCTGGCTCTCCGACAGTGCTTTGGAGTCTGCACTGTTTCTCCAACCCAGCTGTGCAACACAGCAATGTTAGAGAAACCTAAGTATGCATGTCAGTTTGGTCAGCCTAAGACTTAAGTGACCTCCACTCCTTCTCCTCTCCCCCTCCCATTGCCCAACCCTGCCTCTCTCTGCAATGCTGGCCCAGCCAGCAGCTGAAAAAAAAAAAGGAAAGTAGTTTTATTTTTCAGCTGCTGGCTCCTAGTCAGTGGGGCGATCCTCCTTCGCCATTGCACAGGAGTGGCCCCTCCCTGGAAGAGCGGGGCCTACAAAGAAAGGTCACACCAGGAAATGTCTCCAGACATTATCAGGACCTGGTGCCAGTCTTGGCCAGGATTACTTTTGCAGAGTGTAAATGAGTGGAGAGCCAGCTCATGGGGTCTGACCCCATATGGATGGCTGGCACGTGCTGTGTAGCCTGTGGAAGCAGAGACCTCCTGCAAAGGCAGGAGCAGTTGTTGCACACATCTCTCAGTAGCTGCAGTTCCCGCCGCAAGCTAGATAATAAAACATAATTGCCTTTCTGTGTCTGTGAGCAGGCAACTGCTTAATTTTTAATTGCTGGCATGTGGCACTGAAAGCACTAGGAGACTGGGGTGCCACGCAGACACACGGGGTAGTTTTTCATGAAGAGAGTGAGAAGAAGCAGAAATAGATCCACAAGGAGAGAAAATAGCCCATCATATGCACTGTAATACAAGGCCAGACATAAGGTTAGGTCTTGTTGATACGTGTCATTTAATAACAACACAGTGAGGACTAAATGTTCCTCAGTGGGATATGCACAAGAATTGAGAGGAAAGCCATTGAATCAGGAGTAAGAAGTGAGATAGACAAGAAAGCCATCTAATCATGAGTAAAGGGCTGATTCAGAGCCATCTTTATGTATTGCTCACACTAGGACCTCAACAGCAGACAGCTAAATCTACATATAGATGGCTCCCAGAAAGACCAGATCTATTGGCTATTGTATGTATAGTGTTTCAAGAAAATGGAGGACGGCGTTGTTTCTGCTCATTCGTCTTGATTTTTCTCAGTGGTTACTTTGAGGGTAGATAATGAATCATAAACAAAGCCGCGATTAGGGGACATCTTTATGAGGGAAAGCGAGATTTCACTGATAAATATCATGTTTGTCGGAGAACAGAGCATTTTGATCCGTGATGGTGGTATGTAGTAATATAAGCAAAGGAAAGACTATGTGACCGTCTCCTTTACTAGCATAATGTTTGTCATCATTCCAAAGCAGATGAAATAATTATTAGAGTAAAAAACAGCATACTTTTATGTGCACGATGTCTGCAAGGTCCTTTTAACTCCGTACTGTGACCGGTATAAAAGCTTGAGTAATTATCCCAGCACTTCAACATATTGCTCAAAAATGCAGCTTGTTTTCCATTTCTCAAAGAGCAGAAAATAACCAATGACCTATGTTCCGTAATATAAATTACTTGTGTTTTCTTAATGTAAGAAACTGAATGATGAGTACTCCCACAAAACCATTTAGTGCTGTTTCTTTTTATTTTCCCTTGAACTTCCTTTAAAATTCACTGTTTTTTATTCTAGTATGACACATAATGACAACGTTTAAAATGTCATCCAGGCAGGCGCACGAGGACAGAGAATGTGTCAGCTTTAGGAGTGAACTATTATTGATTTTATAAAATACGAGTCAAAACTGCTGTGGCAAGCGTTACAACAAAAACTGCTTATGAATTTGAATGTCAAGTCTTATGACGTTGATCTCGTGTAGGCTGAACATATGGGACTCGGCAACTTTGAAATATTCAGGTTCCTTTTTGATTAGCCCAAGTACTGTACGTCACGATGAATTAAGTAACCCATGGGGGACGTGCTTTCCATGGTTCTAAGGCAGAGTCAGTCAAACTAAAAAAGTAAGCAAGTCAATACATTTGTTTAATTTGCAAGCTTAAATCATACTTTTTTTTTTTTTTTTTAATGAGAAGATTATTAAATCCGACCAATATTATAAATTTGAGATACTCGAGGGGACCAAGTGCTTCCTTCCATTTTAACCCATATTTGGGCTTTCTTATAGAAAAATACCTCATTTTAAGGGTCGACCGCATAAAGCGCTCTGTCCCTGTTGTTATCTCTCTACGGGCTTGTAACCACGCCCATAAGTTTGGTGGATTCGTGGGCTTGCCTTTTAAAATTTGCTTGGTTTGATTAGTGAAAGGCATGCATAGGTCACGCCTTTTCCAGTGTTTAGCCCTCCTCGAGCACACCGGCCAACTACTGAAAACATACGAGGCTCCATGCTTTCCGTATGGTATCTAGACTATTTTTCTCCTTGTTTCGCAGGCAGCGTGATCTCGCTGGGCAGTAGTTGCGTGCTTTGCATGACATCGATCCTTTTACATAGATAATTGCACTTTTGCTGGTAACATGGATAATTGCACTTTTGCTGATACATTTCACTGCGAGCAAACTAATGTTTTCTTTTGCGTGTTTGCTTCGCGCTCATGGCGCCCATCAGCTCGCTTATGTGAAACTATTTATCTTTTCATTTTCAGTTTATGTGGTAAGAAAAGTACAGTTAGGAGTTTACAATGCTAATAGCTCTAACTCAAGCATCGGCAAAAGTGTTAAATGTTAAAATAAACAAACATTAGAAATACTCCAGCATAAGTAGTGCGTGGAGAAGGCATGCATTAAGTTATGAGAAAGGAGAATTAAAAGCATTTCACCTTGATAGCGCCTATTTAAAAAAAAAAACTGTCGATTTATTTGTAGTAAATAGGGTTTCACAATAAAACCATGGGTCCTTGCATAGGAATGTCAATGCACTACTCATGGAACACCCCCTTGTGCAATGTAATGCAAAGCAGCCTTAAACACTGCTTTTCACTGCTTTTAAGTGAATTTCCAGCGCAAAACAAGTTTTGAGCTGGAAAGTAAATTAGAAAAAAAAGATTTTGCATCATGCTGCGTCACTTTTGTGACACAACCAGAGCACAAAACTATTAAGTGATGTCTACTCAACATATGCCTAATTCACCCATGAAATAAAAAAAATTAATTGCAAGCTAAAATAAACTGTAAAGTAGCAAAACTCAACAATCTACTAATAGAATCACACTACTACCAAAAACTTGGTTTGACAGACTGTCCGGTTTTGATAATTGACATAAACACAAAATCACATACCTTGGTCGAATATACATTAGGGGAGGGTGATACATTCTGCTCTGCCAGTGGAGTTAGCAGAGTTTGGGCCACAAAGAGTTGCACATGTTGTGTGGATTTCCCGCCAAGTTCTGATATCCTCTGCATGCTGGGTTTTTTCATGTGTGTGGTTCACCAACGGTAAATTGGCAAGCAAGAGCAAGATTTGGCATCCCCTAGCATGGTTTCTGTTTGCTATGAAAGCACCTGCTGAGATTTCTGGAAAGTGGGTGGTCACAGCGGTCGCAACCATTCACAGTCAATTAGGTGCTGCTCGAGTAGAAAATCTACTGCAGAGGCAGCAAAATCAACTCAAGAAGCAGCACCCTTTGGCATGCAAATGGTGCCATTTCCACAGTTTTTTCTGCGTAGAAAAATCAGCATGAGTATTGCAACATACCTAATTCTGCTTGTTTGTGGAACTCTGCTGAATCTTGCAGAATCTTTGTATAACTCTGTGGACTTCCGCAGAGTGAAACTCTGTAAGTTTCACCCACTCCTAATGCATATGATGTCACGATGGCACAGGTCCAAATTCACCTTCTCCTGGGCCTCAGTGACTCTCAGTGCCTCTTTGCAATCCCCTATGTCTAGAGGGAGTCCAGCTGAAACTATCTAAAACCCCCTTTACCATGAGGCATGCCACCCTTGCGTAGCAGCCATTGCTTGGCTCACCATTCAGAAAAGTGTTTACTCTGAGTTTATGAAGCTCAAACTGGGTTGGTGGGTTCTGCAGGCAGTGAATGCTACTGGCTGGTTTGCAACAGCACCCAGGTCAGCCCACTACTTCCTCAGATGTTGTTGTCAGTCCTGGTCCTGACTCTCTAGTCCTTTGGGAGCAGCAGTATGTTAACCCTCCTTTTCACCCTCAGTACTTAGTCTTGGTCCCATGCCATTCCAGGACACACATACCATTGCAGTCAGGATCCTTCGTGGGGGCAGAATGCAATTCCCAGCTAGAGTCAGAGGGGCAACACTAGGTATTGGACGGCAGCTAGATATTGCCTCTCTGTTGTCAGCTGAGTTATTTTGCCTGCGGTCTTGGCTTCTTTTCAGCCAAGGGAGGCCTAGATTCAATTTAACCCTCTGGAATGGCTGCCTCCGTTCAATTTACTAGGGGGACTGGGATGAGGCACATCTGGGGCCTGTCATGGAAGGATTGTTTAGGATTTTTGCCACTTGGCTGAGAGCTTCAGAACCTTGTGTCCAAATCTTGGGCTACCAAGCCCATCTCCAGGTAAGAGTAACTTTATTTGACTTTTTATGGTTTCAGTAATTAAGGTCAAGGATGTTGGAGCAGGGGTGTCATCTGGCATACTAAGCTACTTAAATTGAGACCCATATCTCTGTAGCTGAAGATGAACTAGAACCTCTCAGAAAAGAAAATGTTTAAAAAAAAAATCATTACTGGCACTCTATAATGAAGAGCTGAAGACTTACATGAATGATCCTGGGGAAACAACATTGTCTGGTTTGGGTGGCAGGAAATGCAGGAGGATACAGGCCAAAATGCTTCTTGATGATGACCTGCAGATATCTTTGGAATATTCTACAGACACCTTAAAGGATGTGGTAATCCATTCTCCTTTGAAAATGTCAAATAAACAGTTTTAAGAGTAGGAAGTGATTTCCTAATTGTGATTCAGCAAGAATCACAATTCCTATTTTTTCTACATCTGGCCAATAGGTAAAACCTTGGATTTGGGCATGAAGCAAATCTATTTTACTAATGAAGAACCCTAGTCAGCCATGAAATACATTGTTATCCTACTAAGAACAGTTAACAGAAAACCAATAGCTTAAGTGTGAGCTCAATCATGATGCATCTGATTTCAACTGACCCTGAATTTTGACTTTCAGTTTAGAGACTAAGGGCCTGATTACGAGTCTGGCGATCAACAGACTGACAGGCTCACAGTGGCGGTCAGACTCACCAGTTTGGCGATCGGACCACCAAACCACCACCACCTCCTCTGGGAACAATGTTCCTGATGGGTTGATGGCGGATCAGGATGGAATCAGCTAGATGGGTGCTGAACTCAGCACCGCCCTGCTGATTACAACCTGGTTCTCTGTCAACCTTTTCATGGCAGTTTCACTGCAATGAAGAGGCTAGCAGAGAACAGGTGAAGGTGGCCACAGGGGGATTCCTACACTGCCCATATGCTTGGCATGGGCAGTGTAAGTGTCCCCCTGCCCAGCACCCTCACAATACTTACTCTCTGTTGTGCAGACAGTGAGCATTGTGAGAGTGCTGGTGCAACTTGCAGGCAGCAGCATTGCCCTCGGCATGATTACGAGCCGATGACAATGCTGCTGCCACTTTCCAGCTGAGCAGACAGGCAGAAACCTTGATTTCTGTCCATCAGCCCAGCTGGAAAGTTGTGATGGGCTCAGCGGGAAGGTAGCCAGTAAAGGTGCAACTTTCCTGTCAGAAGTTCGGCTGATAAGGCCCTATGTCCATCGGTAGTCCCACTGAAGCAGAACTTGACTTTTTTTTTCTAGGTATGTTTGGTCTTAAATATTGAAAAAGTAATTTGCATGATTTCCCTTTAAGGTATTATAACAAAAGTGTTGCTTTTCTTAGTCAGAAAGGTTTTCTCTAGATTTTTGAATTTGTTTGGGAATGTTACTGTATTGTATTAATTCCCTTAAAATTGCTGGCACTGCCTAAACTTTACAAACACTTCTATGACAAGTGTTTGCTGCTTATGCCCCAGTAACAAGTTGAGCAGAAACTGTGCTTATAAAGTTGGTATGGGAAACCTCCATCCCTTATTAATAAACCAATTTCTGACATTGGTGTTCAGCGGTTCAGATGAGACTGTGTCTAGCTGGTAGTAGTCCGATGCACAGGTTAAGAATTGAATATCCTATTCCAGATCTTAAGGCCTAACATTGTGTTTGGGTGTTCAGTTGGTAATAAAGTTGTTTGATTCATTTTTTTATTGTCTGGTTATTTTATTTGTTTCATTTTTTGTCAAATTCTTGTACGCTGATTTTGTTTTTCTTTTTGAACATGGACATGGAGCTCTCTGCCTTCTTTATGTCTTACTATGGTGGAAATTAAAGCAATTTGCAAAGCAGGAAAGTGGTGGTTCACAATTCCTAGAAGGGGGAGTATGAGAAAGCCTGCAAAGTTGTGGAAGAGGGCTATCAAGCACAGATTACTTAAGAGGAAGAAAAGTGTGAGGATGAAGTTGAGGATGCATTATTGCCAAAGGAGAATATTCCTCTGGGGGCAACTTTGTATGTGTTGTTCTGGACTGGGTACAGTGTGTTCACTCACAGTCTGTCCACATGAGATCTTGAGATATACTAGATGGACCTGGAAGATAGGAGGCTGAGTGGGCCTTGAAATTTCAATTGCCACCCTTTCCATGAGGGAGGACAAGGCTACGTTGGCAGTAGGAGAAAAAAGGCAGCAGTGCACCTGGATGCTAAGGAAAGGGACACATGCTTTGCTCTTGATGAATAGAAACTGTCAGTGGGGAAGAAGGAGCCATCTCCTGCCTTGGCTGTTAATGGGAAACATACATTGGCAGCCTTTGTGCTGAACGAAGATAATTGGCCTATTAATTATGGATGGCCATGTTGGGCCATGACAGTAGTCCGGGCAGGATGGACGTGTGGTCAAAGAAGAGATTTGAATCTTATGATGATGACCACATTGATACTGAAGTATCCAAAGAAAACATTCTTGTGATTAGATATGTTGTTGGAGATAACATAGATAACTGGTTTTCTGCTTATGAAGTTGCCTGTGGAATGTATACATAAAAAGAGGAGCTCTTAGGGAAAAGTCTGTAAAAAACAATACTGAATGAGCAGAGGGGCATTCTTTTGATTTTGATGGAGTCAAAGCAGACCCAGTATCAACCATGAATGTTGCCCTCATCTACAAGTTTGATATCACTCCTAACAACTATTACCCGGAGTGTAGGGGGCACCCAAGGCAGTTGCAATAATCTTGAAAATGTTGTTGATGTATCTGTTAAAGCATTGGAGGGTTTGGTGAAGGATAGCAAAGTAACTAACTATAAGTGTATAATTTGTTTATGTGGGAGCACAACTCAGTTGAGTCATTGTTGTAGAGCACTGCACTAGATTCTAACTGTGTCTAAGCTCATTGATCCCAGAGAGCTTTGAAAAGAGGCTGATCACTGACTCAGCACCAGAGTGTCTGAAGTATACCACAAAATATGTGGTTTAGACACAAATAGTAGGTTAGAATGAGGGTTCCAAAAGGCCCCAAACTTCTTGCAAAGGAAGAGAGTCCCAATCCTCTTCAAGGAAGCTGGACGGTAGGATCTGAGGGACATAGAAGCCCATTGAGAGGGGCAGGTGCTTTGGCTATCAACAGTCAGGGAAAAATAAGGGGTCTGTATGGTGCACAGGAAGGAAAGAGTAGAGTATTGTCTAGTGACCCTTATTTGGGAGGTTACCCCAGAAGTAGTTCTAGAGTGTCACAGTGAATAGGGTCACTGTCACTGCTCTGCAGGATACCATTCAAACTCTAGTGGTGGAGAACAGTACCTGTAGACAGAGGTCCGTAGAGTAAGGAATGTCATTCAGAGTGATGATAACTCCATGATGGCCATAGTCTCTTTATGGAGGGAAGCAGCAGTTGCTCTGAGGAAGACAGCTGTATGTCCGTGGTTGCCCATAGAACTGCATGCTTGGCAGGGAACTATCACAAGTGGGAATAGAATGAGCTGAAAACAGCATTCAAGTTGCCCCCACCGGTATAAGAGTACTCACCCTAAGGAATGGTGCAGGAAATATGAGAGATCGGTGGCAGATAAAACTGGCAGTGGAAGCACCTGTTAGTTAGATGTTCCCTGCCCTAAAAGGAGAGAACTGAAAGTCTGGCACTTACGAGGACATTTGTGTCCTGGAGATGCTACCTGTGCTGCTGAAAACACAGGCAATGGGATCCCTGGACCAGACAGATCTCTGCAAACACTGACAGAGTGTGTCACCCTTCATGTGGTCTGTGTGGCCACACAAAACATTGTGGATTGTCAGGTGATTGTTTAGTGCCTGTGCACAGTCACTGAGCTGAAGGGCTAATAGTCTCTTGTCACTCCTGAGACAGTGAAAGTGGAAGTAGCATGTCTGAGAGGCCTCATTGAGGCTTTTTGACCTGTAGATTAGGGACAATAAAGTTGGCCTCAGAAAAGGAATGCCACGAGAAACCTGACTTGCTCTGTTGGGAAACATTCAGAGACCTTTACATGGTTACAGTGGTGACAGGAAAGAAGGGAGCCTAAGTTTTGGGCCTCAGCCATGCCTTCACAGCTTAGCACTTAGACTGAGTTTGCTGAAAATGACTGGACTGTGGCTAGATGTTCTCTAGGAACCCCTAGGTGCCTCTGTGCTGGACATCAGAATAGGAAAGAGGCCTACCTAATACAATGGATTGGAGCATTCAACTGTGAGTGAATATCTAGTTACTTGATGGAGTTAACTGACAGTTGTCTCTGCTTTTTGGTTGTATTGTGGATAGAAATGACCATAGGCTAGTCATGGAGTTCTGACATAGAAAGTGGCTTGGTCTTAATGGTACTGTTCCCATAGTGGGTTGCATCTATGAATAGGCTTGGGTCAGTCCTGTCATGGGTGAGGTCTGAAGATGAGAAGGGTTCCTCATGGTCAAGGTTAGTAGCTAAGGCAGAACTTGACAGAGGAGTAGTGGTAGTTTCAGGGGCCATAGATCAGATACATGCCACTGCAGAGGCACAAAATGATTAGTTTTAGGTTACTTTAGCTTGATTCAGGCTGTAAAACTGCTGGCAAATTCGTTCAGACACAAATATAGGGAGTTTGCCGTTGACCGAAAAATACTGTGATTTACTCTTGTGATAGATAATGTTGCTAACTGTTTTAGGTAAACAATGGTTGTGAAAAAGAATTATGGACCAATGACACATTATTTAGAGCAACTGTACTGATAAATGCTGTTTCATACATGTATTCCTACAATGAAGAGGTCAAATTCTGGTCTGCTACCACAGTACAGCAAAATTTATCTAAGAAAAATGCTGTCTCCGGATTGCATGATATGTTACATAGCTAAACAACTCTCCTATTAGCCATGAGGCTTTTTCAGCATGATTTTTCCCTTCTGCACAAATGCACCACAGGCATTCTTGCTTTGGTTGACTACCAGCTGTTGAAAAAAAGAAATACTCTTGAAAAATGTCCACTCGTTACCCATGGTCCCGCCTCACACTGAACAATGGCAATGTTTATGTAGCTATCAGAACAGGTAAATATTATCTTAACTATTTATCTACAGGCATTTCACTATTGAAATATTGAGTAAAAGATAAAAATAATGTTATAAAAAGTAGACAAATTACCTTTAAATACCGCAACATTTCAATGTCTGTGCTTATACAATACAATTTTAAATCTCAATATATTATCTTCCTCATACATATATTCCCTTTATATGTAATCATGTATCTTAAATTTATTACTTTAGCTCTACTTACTTTACAAAAAAAAATAAGACTCTCTCAAGTGCACTACTCTGTCTCACCCCAAACCTCTCTCAATCTATCCTTTATCTCCAACCTCTGACTCATCCCAAACTTCATTCTACTACTATGGTCTTCAAAATAACCCTTCCTAGACTTCACCCTCCTCTCTCCCTCCTGGCTCACCCCAAAGCTCAAGTTACTACTACGACCTTCCTAAAAACCCTACTAATGTTCCTTCATGTATCTCTCACTTGATTCATCCCAAACCTCATTTCACTACTATGATTTCCCTAATCCCTTTCTACAAACTCTTCCCTCCTCCTTCTCTCCTTTACTCATCCCAAAACTCATCTTACTACTGTGCTCTCCTAATTCCAACTAACTCAGATGTTCCCTATTCTAAAGCTAATACTATACTTATATTTCTCTACTCTAATGCACCACTAATTGTTTTGGGTTCCAGAGTAGCATGCTACTCGCCGAAAATTACTTTAATGCTTCGTCAGGGGTACTAAGCACTACATAAAAACAATTACAATTACAGCAGAAGCAATAGTGATAAGAAGGTGCTTACATGTTTCACATTCATACATTATTATTTGGATATATGTCTGTCTGTATTGTGGGCACTCTGAAAATAGCAAGACCTATTGTTTTTGCATTTTCTTATTACTGATATATTTCAGCTTTAGGAGCTCAGACCTTGAGCTTTCATGTCACTTTTCTGGTCCCTGACCAGTTTGTTTTTGAAATGTCATTTTCTATCACCTATGACATCGGGTCCAAATTGAGCTCCAGTCATGCTAAAAGTTTGTCTTGTCAGGCTAAAACTTTACAAAGTGAGAGAGCCGTACAAAGAGCTAAAGTATTAACACCGGATTTTATGCTGCTCCGTTCCCTTTTGAATAGGCCCAGGTGTGGCATGCTTTCTGGGCAAGCTTTTATACAATACAAGTCCTCCACAGAAAGTGAACTCTTAGATATATATTGCCCCTTCTATACAGTCGTATCACTTTCTCTGTGTCAGGATAGTGGGCACACAAAATGATGGTGTATGTATTATGTATTAAAACTAACAAAGCTGCCATTTGCTTCTAGGAAATGGTGCATCATGAACTGGATCTTGGTGAAGAATGTGCATCGGTGAAGCAACAAACAATTTTCCAAAGGGTGCCTTACAGCTCTAAATACGGATAAACCCTGTATACATCACTACAAGATCAGTCAATAATGAACTAAAAATAAATCACATGCAAAAGTAGATGATCATGAGTTGTACATAAGGAAAACAAATCCAAGGGACCAAAAATTGAAACAATCCAGTCAGTGTTAACCTAATGCATTATGACACCCCTACAACTGATGTATTTAGAGGTATGTACCAAATCACATACACCTTTATTACGAATTAGGTGGAGCAGTTTCCCCAGGTGAGATACTGCTTTGTCTTATCTCAACATGCCAGTGTTACTGCCCACTTTTTTTTACAAGTGCAGCAACACCAGCCAGTAAAATCACAAGAGGCTTTGGCTGCTACAGCAGCCAGGATTTCCTCACAGTCCTTGCCCAAACATTACGATCAGCAAGAGGGGGGTGGATTTTATATTGCTTTGTGCCAGGGCACTTTTTCTTCCCTTTATTCTCTTACTTTTCGAACCCCCACCCAGCACCCCCCTAAGATTTTAGCACCTGCTTAGAGTCAGTGGTACATGAGAGAGTTCATCCTGCCAGAACCGGGAAGAGCCTATTGAAGCCTATTGAATTCCACATAGAATAGTCTGGTTATACCATTATTCTTTATTCAGTGGGGACTTTTGCCTTACTAGCTGGATGTTACGGCACAGTTTCATTAAAGTTATGTGTAGAGTTTGCACCCTGCAACCCTTGATGAGGGTGATAGCTGAGTAGCACAAGAACACATAAATAATGTTCAACCTTCATAACACAAAGGGTTATCAAAGTTGAATAATTTCCTTTTAAAGATCTGGGGGGTGTAGAGAAACTGTAGGTAAGCTCCTGGTACTAAAGCTGCACAATTGTTAGTTGTATCCTCTATTTGTATTTTTTAATGGTTGCTCCACCATCTCTGGTGAAGGCAAAAGAAAGCACTGATACAAAGAAAGTAGATTGTTTAAGGGCAACACTTATAGTGAACCTTTGTAAAAATAGGGCAAGATGAGGACACAGGCCATATGTAACTAAAAGCAAGGACTTTCTACACAATGTTATACACAAACCCTGGTGATGGAAAAATAACCAAATTTTTTTTTCTCCTCACTGTAGTGAATAGGCTCTGTAGGCTCACATTGGGGGGGGGGTTATTTTAAAATCAAAACATCTCAAAAGGAGCAAAATATTTCAAGTTTGGTAGCAAACTCATTGTTACAACTTGCCATTGTTGAATTTAATATAACTCAGGGAAAGGGTTTTAGAACTCTCTCTGAAAGTTGACAACTTCACCGCTGTAGTGCCCTTCTCTGATTGGCCAGCTTCTGGCAGCCTGGCCAGGGTGCCTTGATAGAGTGTGAAGTTGCCTGGACTGAACACAAAGGAAGTGCTCTCGGGGAGGAGAACTGCCTCAGCAGATGGTGAAACAGGATGGGGGATAGCAGCCAAACTAAGGGCCAGATGTAGGTAGAAAGGAAATTTGCAATTCTCATTAAACCTCATTAATATTTAGGAGGTGGGTCGCAGTTTGCGACCCCATAGCGAGTCTAGGCACTCACAGGGATGGTGGCCTGCCGGAGACAGCAGACCACCATGTCCGTGACTGCTTTTAAATAAAGCAGTTTTTTTTTTCTATCTGCAGCCCGTTTTCCTTAACGAGCTGCAAATAGAAAAAAATACCGAAACCTTTAGTTTCGTTTTTTTTTTGAGTAGGCAGTGGTCCATAGGACCACTGCCTGCTCTGACAAAATAATTTTGTGATCATTCACAAAGGGGAAGGGGTCCCATGGGGACCCCTTCCCGTTTGCGAATGAGTTACCATCCACTTCAAGTGGATGGTAACTGCGAGTTGATTTACTTACATCGCGGTGCGAGTCGCAAATAGGAAGGGAACACCCCTTCCTATTTGCGAGTCGGAAACACATTTTGCGAGTCGGTTCCGACTCGCAAAATGTGTTTCTGCATCGCGTGCGGGCATTAGCGCCTCGCAAACGGCGTCTTTCGCCATTTGCGAGGCGCTAATGCCTTGCTACATCTGGCCCTATATGTCAAAGGAGGGAAGGACATTTGGACCAGCAAGTGGACCTCCTGCAAAACCAGACAGCCAGCTGCCCCCTGATTAGATTAGGAGAGGGCTGGAAAGGGGTGTGTCAATGGGAATGCAGTCAAACCAGTGGTTGGGCTCAGTCAGACCTAACCTCTGAGATTAAAGGTGGTGACCTGTCTGTTATTGGACAGGCCACCTGCTTTCCACCCCAGGAGCAAGAATAAATATGGCAGAGCTGCACCAAAACTTCAGATCCCTGCTGGAAAAGAGAAAAGAAGAAGGACTGCCCTGCTGGACCCCTGGCTTGCATCTGGACTCTGCACTCAGAAGGACTGCACCAGCTGCACACTTTCAGCTTTACCAAGAAAAGGGTTTTGCCTTACTTCTACAACCCCAGGAAGGGACTCCCTGTAAGATGCAGGTACAAAGGGGCTGACCAGCATCCCCTGCATCAAGTCCAGCAGAAATAGCCCAGCTGACCAGTGCCTAGTGGCCATTTTAAGAGTTTAACCAGGTGCATTCTGGGAGTTCAAGTCCTAACCCACAAGGAGCAACTTGGAGCTTCTGAAACCTTAGGGTGAGTTGTGGACATTTGAATGACCTTAAAGGTACTTCTGGAAGAAGATCCAGAAGTTTGTAGAACTTTGGAGCAAATTAGGAAAAAACTCCATAAGTGGACGACCCGACATCAAGAGTCATGCTGGCCAATGTCAACCACGGACCAGCCTGCTCTGCAGGTTTGTCCCACTGAAAAGTTCCGCAGCTCCAGACCTCTAAGATTTGGGGGCTCGTCGAAAGGCAATCTGATGACATTGCATCAAAATCGGCTTGCTGAGGAGGACCGCCCAATGTCAGAAAAGCTGAAAAAAAGTTTATAAGTCTGAAGGCAAAATCTTGACTGGGGTTTCCCGTGCAGTGTATCTGAGGAGAGATCCATCGTGGTCAGCCTTGGCTTTTAACTTTGCCCCGGTCAGAGGATTTCTTCACAAAAAAGTTTCTAAGTCCGAAGAGAAATATTCGCCTGCGGCCTCCCACGCAGCGTATCCGAAGAGGGCTCCAGCATGATCCGCCTGAACTTGTAACTTCATCCCGGTCAAAAGAAAATCTTCAAGAACTTTTCTAAGTACAACAGGGCCAAGAGTGATTTGCATATGGCTGGGTCCAAACTGGGGGGCATGGTGAACAAAAGAACGATGGATTAAACCCAGATCTGTGATTGTGAATGAGTGTTTGAAAAGTTTCAGCACTCCATCCATCATCCGTTTGTGTTGCTAAAGTCACCCTAAGTGGGAAGGGTATGCCCGGACATGGGTCCTGTGCTCACTGTGCCACTGGATTCAAGTTAGCCTGGCTGATGAAAGGTGATACCGTGAAACCAGTCCCAGAATGCTTGTTTCCAGTCCAGGGGGGGCCTAGCCTGGCAGTACGGGCTGGACTGTTCTCATGGGGAACAGGGTAAAGACTGATTTGCATGTGTCTGTCTTAGTACAGAAATGTAAAAAAAGTAAGCCTTGAGTATCTCTTGCTTACGATTGGCTTACTCCTGGATGTAGGAAATGTCAGGTGCACTAAAACAGTAAATTGCAGTAAAATCTTAGTGACTTTGGCCTTTCGTGTATAAATGTATGCTATATTGACTGACAGATCGATGCCTTACTTGTTAAGCATCTGTTCACCTAAAACCTTTTCTTGCCACTAAGGAACAGAAAAATAGAAAATTAAAAACACCGACTCTTGATAAAAATCCTGTGTGAAGAAACAGACTACTATTCTTTTAGTGATTTTCTTAAACTAAGGTGAGACTGAATGGTGTGAAGTTGCAGTAGCGGGTTGGTCTGTGACTGGGGCCCACTATATAGTGAGAGTGCCCTCCGACCCGAGCTGTGATCTTTTAAAATAAGGTATAACCAAAAGTGAAGGGGGAGTAGGTGAAACTGCTTTGAATAACAGCAGCAGTTCTTCCCAATGTTTTATGGTGAACGCAGTACATGAATATACTCACTTTACTCATATCTTGAAATTTTATTAGCACATGCCGGCACAGTCAGTGGCTGTATCTCCGGACATATGTGTTTCTGGATTTTTGTATTTCATAAATAGAGAGTAACAGATTGGTCTGGGGTGCTCGCACTGGTACCCATTTCCTCTCAGCTGAAGTACACCTCCAGAGCACAAGTGCATCAACACAATATTGTCAGACTAATAACTCTGAAGAGAAGCTAACAGTCAAGGGGGAGGAGAGCACAGTGTGGCATAACAGCAGCAGTTTACCCAGATACATTGTTATGTAATATGAATACAGTCACTTTAATTTATTGGAACTTGAACTTGTAAAGCCAACATAATCTCAATGTTTAACCAAAGCCATTCATGTAAACAGAAAATAGTACACATGCAAAATTCTTTCTGGCCTCATGAAAAACCATGCAGTTAATTCAAGCTAGACATCTGAGCTGTATTTTAATGGTCTTTTCTGGCACAGCACCGAGCTGAACACCTGTTTTATGCACCTGTGGGGCATAAAGTAAATTAATTTAAACCACTATTACTTTCTGAAAATAAACTCAAATAAACAGAAAAAAAACAGACTTCACTTTGCATCTGGCATTCGCATATACAAGCGCTCAGGTTTGCACTGCGCCAGACAAGCCCGTTGTGATACTACCCAAAACCTATATAGTATGAAGAACTGATATCTAGTGCGTAACTAGAAAGACATTACATTTCAGGTCGATCTAGTTTAAAAGGGGCCTATACAAAAATAAAGCAACTGCTGACAACTGCAGCGGCATGTGCCTTAAATCTTAAGGGGAGGTATGAGGGAGGGGCAGGATAAATAAATAAATAAAAATATAAATAAAATCCTTACCTTTATTGCGGCGTTGTCGCTGCTGCCTCCTGCTGCGTTGCTCCTCTGGTCTGCTTCTGGTATCCCAGCCAATGCTGGGACACCGGCACTGGCACCCCAGCAATCCTGGCACTGCTTACATGCTGAACATAGCATGTACGCATCCTCAGGATTGGTCTTAGCAGCTCAGAGTGCCACTCAGACACAAACCTGGGGTCAGGCTGGAGAAACCTAAGTGAGTGTTAGACCTGACAGCCTTAGGGTGGTCACCCCTAACTTTTTGCCTGCCTCCCATCACTTTTGAGATACTGTTTTTCCTGGTTTTTAGACTCTGTGCACTTTACCACTGCTAACCAGTGCTAAAGTGCATATGATCTCTCCCTTTAAACAAGGTAACATTGGATCACACCCAGTTGGGCTATTTAATTTACTTATAAGTCCCTAGTAGAGTGCACCATATGTGCCCAGGGCCTGTAGATTAAAAACTACTAGTGGGCCTGCAGCACTGATTGTGCCACCCACTTAAGTAGCCCCTTAACCTTGTCTCAGGCCTGCCATTGCAAGGCCTGTCTGTGCAGTTTCACTGTCAATTCGACTTGGCAGTTTAAAGTACTTGCCAAGCCTAAAACTCCCCTTTTTCTACATATATGTCACTCCTAAGGTATGCCTTAGGTAATCCCTAGGGCAGGGTGCTGTGTAGGTAAAAGACAGGACATGTACCTGTGTAGTTTACATGTCCTGGTAGTGTAAAACTCCTAAATTCATTTTTACACTACTGTGAGGTCTGCTCCCTTCATAGGCTAACATTGGGGCTGCCCTCATACATTGTTTGCGTGGTAGCTGCTGATCTGAAAGGAGTAGGAAGGTCATATTTAGTATGGCAAGAATGGTAATACAAAATCCTGCTGACTGGTAGAGTTGGATTTAATATTACTATTTTAGAAATGCCACTTTTAGAAAGTGAGCATTTCTCTGCACTTAAAACTTTCTGTGCCTTACAATCCACATCTGGCTGGGTTTAGTTGGCAGCTCCTTGTGCATTCACTCAGACACACCCCAAACACAGGATACTCAGCCTCACTTGCATATATCTGCAGTTTGAATGGATCTTCCTGGGCTGGGATGGTGGAGGGCCTGCTCTTACACAAAGGACTGCCACACCCCCTATTGGGATCCTGGCAGACAGGATTGAACTGAAAGGGAACATGGTGCACTTCTAAGCCACTCTTTGAAGTCTCCCCCACTTCCAAGGCACATTTGGGTATACAAACAGGGCCTCTGCCCTACCACCTCAGACACCTCCTGGAGAAGAAACCTGAACCAAAACCTTCACCCTGACAAGAAGAACTGCCTGGCTGCCCAAAGGACTCACCTGACTGCTTTCTGAAGAGGACATCTGCCTTGCTGTTGCCCTGCTGTCTTGCTGCTCTCTTGCTTTTCTGCAGAAGTGATCTCCAAGGGCTTGGATAGAGCTTGCCTCCTGTTCCCTGAAGTCTCAGGACCAAAAAAACTTCTCTCCTGCAGCTGAAATCCTCGTGCGGCAAAAATTCTATGCACCGACTGCCAAGAACGATGCAAAGCAGGCTCGTGGGGAAAATGTCTCTGCGCGCAGAGTCTGAAACAACGCAGCCCGACTTTGCAACAGGAGATCGACACAGTGCCAGCGACGCAACCGGAACTTCAACGCACAGCCCTACTGGATCAACACAAGCCAACTCAGAATGATGCTGCCTGACTTCCTGAGAGGAATCGATGCAGCACCTTCCACGCATCGCCTACCGGAATTGACGCAGCCGCTGTGACTTTGTGCCTCAAGCCCAGGATTCCAAGCATCATCCCTGGGGCATCTGAAAACCCCGCAACCCGAACAGGATCCAAGTCTGCACACCGGAAATCGACACAATGTCTTCCCAGTGTGAAAAATAACGACGCAAGTCTGTGTGCGAAGGGGTGAAACTGATGCACACTCACCGTTTTCTACGCATCTCCTCCTCTGAGGTCCCTTGCAAGGATTTTTCAACGCAAACCAGGTACTTTGCCCTGCAAGAGACACTTGTTGTTTCTAGGAGAACTTAAGACATTTTTTGTTGATTTTACTGTAATACTTTAACTTTAAGGACACTTGATATCACTTTCAGTGATATCCCTACATATGCTTATTTCATCTTTAATCATTTTGACCTGCATTTATCCAGATAAATACTATATATATATTTTTCTAAACAGTGTGTGGTGTATTTTTGTGGTGTTATATCGGGGTATTGTATGATTTATTGCACAAATACTTTACACATTGACTTCTAAGTTAAGCCTGGCTGCTCAGTGCCAAGCTACCAGAGGGTGGGCACAGGATAATTTGGATAGTGTGTGACTTACCTTGACTAGAGTTAGGGTCCTTGCTTGGACAGGGGGTAACCTGACTGCCAACCAATGACCCTATATCTAACAGTGAGCATGTGTGTTTGGCCAGCTTGAGATGGCCGGCCAAACACACAAGCACACTTAGGGGGTCATTCCGACCCTGGCGGTCCATGACCGCCAGGGCCGGGGACCGCAGAAGCACCGCCATCAGGCTGGCGGTGCTTCCTGGGCCATTCTGACCGCTGCGGTAAAGCCGCGGTCAGAAAAGGGCAACCGGCGGTTTCCCGCCGGTTTACCCCTGGCCCAGGGAATCCTCCATGGCGGCGCTGCTTGCCATGGGGATTCCGACCCCCTTCCTGCCATCCTGTTCCTGGCGGTTTTTACGGGTGTCGTGTGTCGTGGGGACCCCTGCACTGCCCATCCCACTGGCATGGGCAGTGCAGGGGCCCCCTAACAGGGCCCCATAATGATTTTCAGTGTCTGCTTTGCAGACACTGAAAATCGCGACGGGTGCCACTGCACCCGTTGCACCCCTACAACTCCGCCGGCTCCATTCGGAGCCGGCTTCATTGTTGAGGGGGGTTTCCCGCTGGGCCGGCGGGCGGACTTCTGGCGGTCGCCCGCCGGCCCAGCGGGAAAGCCAGAATGGCCGCCGCGGTCTTTTGATCGCGGTGCGGTCATTCGGCGGTTCTCTCCAGGCGCCTTCCTCCCCCTCCCACCTCTCATAGCCCAGCCCCTTCCCACCCTAAACACACTACTGGCTGAGCCAGCAGATGAAAGATAAAACAATAATTAAATATAATTTTATCTTTCATTTCCTGGCATAGCCGGGGGAACTATGTTCCTTCGCCATTGTTAAGGAGTTGCCTCTGGACAGCTGTTAAGTCTAGAATTGTACTCCCAACAACTCTTCACTACAGTACAATGCAGAGACTGAACAATACAACACAACTTCTTCCTAGTAATTACAACATATGAAGTAAAATACACTATCTGTCCTAAACAAACTAATAATGTCAGAAATAAAAGTTAAATGTGAAAGAGCACAAAGTAAGAACAGTGATTAGACAGATAGGGACATTGAAACAGAAACAGAAAAAACATTTGTCCAATCATCACAACACTCTGCAAAGGCGATTTCATGCTATATTCTTAACCCCTAGAAAGATGGCAAATACCAGTCATGAAAAGGATATTACGTTTCTCATTACAACTTTGGTGGTCAGATGACTGCCACACCTGCGGTATTACCGCTGCCAGGCTGGTGGAGAAGACCTCCATTTTGGGATCACAGCACAATCAGCCAATGGCCTGCCATAACCACCAGTGTGGTCTGGCCTCCGACGACGGCAGTTGCCATCTTCAGGGCAGCGGAAGACCATTCACCACCCACCAGATTGCGACTTAATAGACCGCCAGGAATTCAGGGGCGGTACCACTGCCACGAAAAGTCTGGCAGAAATGAGCTCTATAAAAGGAGACATTCACCTCCAGGGACACAGAGGAGTCCGGGGTCACCATGGTATTCGAACTGGAAGTCTTCCTGATGCTGTACCATGTGATACAGGAGCAGTGACGTCGACAAAGACGAAAACCGTGAGTACAGCCGCCTAGCACACAAGGGAGGGGAGAGTGACACACCCACATGCAACACACACACTCGCCACAGACAGCGATGCATACATACACCCCAAACACCCATCCCGATACACACACACACATCCACAAACACACCACTATACACAAACTACAGACACGCACACCCAACGCTCACACAACACGCACAACACACACCTTACACACATACCACTCACATATAGAACAATCTACTGTAAAATACAACAATTACATAAGTTGTCAGAAAAGAAAGGCAGGACAAATACCTGTGATTAATCCACTGTATTGAGCTGGGTATTCCTCTGAAAATAGGCACTAAATAAAAAATAAAAAAACTATAATCTAAGTGCCACTGGCCAGTCCAAATGTCCATACACATCTCAGGGCATGAATTGCACACAAATAGGCCCAACTTGACTCCTGACAGCCTAATTGACTCTACTGGGCAGGGACATCACTGTGGAAGGCAGGTACCTCAGGTGACAGTGGGTTGGAGTGGTGGGTCAGGTTCTTTTTGGAAGGGGAGTCCTTGGACTTTGGTTTGGGAGAGGGTTGGGTTTAGGTTTCCGGTTTAGAGGTGGGAAAGTGGGTGTGGAGCAGGGGGTGGGAGAGACTACCTTGTGCTCCATAGAGGGAGGTTTTTCTGTGAGGGCAGGGACATTAGAAACTCTAGGGGGGCTATGGGAGGACTGAGAGCTGGGGAGACTGGGCTGGGGGAAAGGAACCTGATGTTTAGGGACTACACAGGATGGGTCAGGAGGAGGGAAGAGGTCAAGGCGGGCAAGGAACATTTTTTTTAGGTACAGTGGGGTGGACTGTGGGGGCAGGTTTGGGAATGGAGGTAGAGGAAGTGTTTGTAGGACATGTAGTTGTGCTGGATGTGGTTGTAGGTGCATGCAAAGCGGGCTTGTGTGAGGTGGATGACTGTTGAATGTCTAAGTGGGAGCGTTTATGTGTTTTGGGAGGAGGGGAAAGGAGAGAGAGGGAGAGGACAAACAGGTTGTGTGAATGTAAGTTGGGGTGGTGTCTGCAAGTAAGGTGGGTGTGCTGCATGTGGTTGTGATGGTGGTGGTGGTAACTGCACATGTGGTGAATGGGGTGATAGTCTGCATGTCTGCTGTTGTGGTGACTGTGAGCAAGGCTGAACAGGTGGCAGGATTTGGGACTGACGATGCAGTGCTTGTAGGTGTGAGTGCTTATGTGACTGTGAGGGAGGAGGTGAAGTGGGAGATAGTGGAGACAGTATTTGTTGTTGTGTGTGCTTCTCTGTGTTAGCTGTGTGAATGCTTGTGGTGTGATCTGCGGTGTTGTGCATGTGTTTGGGAGTCCTGTCTGTTGTTTTGGGTGCATGCTCATCTGATTGTGTGCTTCGGATGGGTGAGGTGGAGGGTTATGGGACTGGGTACAGGTAGTTGGAGGGGAGACAGAAGAATTAGGGACACTGACTGATGTCAAAAAGGAGGCCAGAGCCTGAAACAATCTCTGTAGGCTGGCAAAGCCACTATGAATGCCCTCCAGGTAGGCATTGCTGCACCTGGAATGCCAGCCCTTGTATGGCATTCAGTATGGTTGACTGCCCTACTCAGGAGGTCAATAGCCTCCTCTGTGAGGGCAGCAGGGCTGACTGGGGCAGGGGCTGAGGTGCCTCAGGCGAAGGAGACACCCACCCTACTGGGTGAGCGGGCACAGGCAACTGGGTGGGGGGCTATTGGGAGGGCAGGGCTGGAATGGGCGAGACGGAAGATGATGTTGCTGGGGTGGTCATAGAGGGGTCCCCCACCACCAGTGAGCTCCCATCGGAGGAGGAGTCAGAGCCAGTTATAGCAGCTCCTGTCTCCCCCACAGTGCTCCCCTAGACCTCCTACCCACTGGTCCTCTCGGCATCAGTGGACACCTGGGTCCCGTGGGCTGCAGCTCCCCCCCTCACCAGTGCCCCCTGCTCATTCGTCAGATGATGCTAATGCACACAAGGACAGAAGAAGAAAAGCAGGAAGGGTAGGGAGAAAAAAGGGAGCACAGGGTCAATTACAGAATAATAGCACATATGGCGTACACATCATAATGACTCACTGGTAATTTACACTATGCAGTGAAAACCACAAGAGTGCACCATTGCCTGGGAACAACAGCTGAACATGAAATATGAAGAAACTACTATACTCCATAAGCAACCCTTTACTTTGAAATCTGCACAACTATTAAGACTCATTAATCCATATCTGCCTGTTGACAAAGGTACAGTTTCACTTACTCCATTACAGTGTCTGAACAACTTGTAATTTCCAGGACATACCACTTAGATAGTGGACATCAGAGTATCACTCCTATACTGGAGAGTCAGGATAGGCCCTACTTATGTAGAAATCCCGGCAAATAACTAATGCCAATTGTACATACCAATCACCATTGAATGCAGAACTATACAACTTTACCAACAATGGCATACTGAGGCATACACTGACTATTACTTTGGTATCCAAAGACCATGCCAGTCATAAGGAAAAAAAATAACAGTGTGAGTACTCATCCCCTTGTGGCTGCTGTGCTGCCCTCAAGTGCCCATCCAACTCTGAGTTGGCCACTGTCAGTATGAGGGCCATTAGGGGGTCAGGGTCCGATGGACACACCTCCCTTGTTGGGAGGACGTCCCCAGCTGGGCCTCCGGTGTCTTCAGGGCCCAGCATCTCACGTCCTCCCACCACTTTCTGCAGTGGGTGCTCTGCCAGCTATGGACCCCGAGGGTCTGCAAGTCATTGGCAATGGCATGCCATAACCCTTTCTTCTAATGGGAGCTGACCTGCATAGGAAACACAAACAGAATGACACCATTAGCTACACACTTCAGTCAGTTACAGTATTGGACTACATACTGTATTTATCTTATGATCCACATAGACATCACTTGTACCTCTTTACCATTTTGCATGCACCGGACAATACTCCTTAAAGGACACACTGCATTCACACACATTGATCAACATACACCCATGTTGCATCTAATATACCAAAATGGTGCTCACCTGTTGATCTGGAGCCCCATACAACTCTCCATACAAGGGTAGGGCCCCATCCACAAGCTTCTCAAGTTCATTGGATGTGAAGGCTGGGGCTCTATTCCCTGTAGCATGGGCCATTGTGGGTTCCAGACACAGGACACAGCAGCTCATGCAGTGGAGGTCTTGATAGGGTGAGAGTCAGGCGTCAAGTGAAATGGGCTTCTGAAAATGGCAGTCACGTCCACACCGGTAATCACCATCACCTGCAGGGGGTGATCATCATTGGCCCCTGTTCTCCATAGACATCAATGTTAACCAATGAGGAGTTGCACGCCCGTTATGACTGCACTCCGCCATGACGACTAATGCTGGTGGAGTGAGGTCAGTTCCACCTGTTCTCTGCATTCAGGACAGGTGGATGCCATTTTCTGAAGATTGTTATCATTGTAGTCAATGATATGTGAGTCAAAAATAATTATAGTACACACCAAGGCAATTCCTACACATTAGCATTGTGCATTTGGTGGAAGATATATGCCTTACATTATTAGTGCTCATACCAGTGCACTGCTTGAATAAGATTAGTTGACAAACATTGAAAATGTTATGATACAAATAACGTCTTACTATTTAGACTACAACTGTGGAGCAGTATTACCATATAATAAAATTGGATAGTATTAGAAGTCCATTTCCATGTTGAGGCAACCAGATCAGATTTAAAACATTGGTTGTCTGAAATGTATTAGGAAGTTCTGTTTTCTGTAATATTGTGTGTTCAAATCCTTCATGCTTTCTCACACTTGTGATGCTTGGTTTGTTTAGATACCAACCACTGCGGAGGAGGAGGAATGCACCTACGTACAGACTTATAGTTGTCTTGGCTACAATAGAGGAATGCCATATAATTATCACATATCATCTGAACAGGGCCACAATCATTGAACTGTGTGCACAATTGGAGCCAGATCTCATTCCTGCTCTTTGTAGTCCTACTGCAATACCTCCTACAGTACAGGTATTGTCAGTGCTCCATGTCCTGGCAAGTAGCTCATTTCAGGTGACAGTGGGCTAGGCTGCAGGTATGTCACAGTCAATGTTTGCTATGTTGCTGAAAAACGTTCTGAATGCCTTCCTGAGACACATGTACCACTATATCACATACCCTCAAAGTGATGATTTGCTTACTGTTAATGTTGCTTTCTAAACAATGGGACATATTCCACATGTGATTGGAGCCATTGACGAGACCCATATTGTTTGGTTCCTCCCAGGATAAATGAGCAGGTGTTAAGAAAGAGAAAAAGTTACCATTCCATTAATGTGCAGACAGTGTGCCTTGCTGATCAGTATATTTCTCACATTACTGCCAAGTTTCCAGGATCTGTACATGATGCCTACATAATGAGGATCAACAGTGTCCCACAGATGATGGCACAACCACAGAGAGAGAAAGAGCCTGGCTCATTGGTGAGTATGATGTTTTCATTCAATGTGTGTCACAGTATACTACCTTTAAGTTGTCCTCTGTAGTATTGTACACATATAATGTGAGGTTTTCACTATTACAGGGTGACTCTGGCTATCCAAACCTATCCTGGCTGTTGACACAACTGAGGAATCTGAGGACAGAGGCTGAGAATTGCTACAATGAGGCAGATGTACAGACCAGAAGAGTGATAGAAAGAACATTTGAGCTTCTGAAAGCCAGGTTTAGTTGCCTACATATTTCTGGTAGATCCCTCCTCTACTCTCCTTCAAAGGACTGCCAGATAGTAATGGCCTGCTGCATGCTTCACAATTTGGCCCTCAGAAGGCATATGCCATTAGTGCAGGAGGAGGGGGGATACAATGCACCTGTGCCAGCAGAGGAAACTCAGGACAGTGATGAAGATGGGGAGGAGGATGATATGGACAACAGGACACATCTTATACCCCAGTACTTCCTTTGACTGTCAGGTAAGTCTATAGTTCTTTTCATACCACTATTGTAATGAAGAGCTGTGTGGAATTTAGAAACATAAAACGTTCCATTAGTGGTTAGTGTTGCCACTGGTTTGAGTTAAGGAGAAAAGCTTATCCTGACAATGCTATGTATCAGCTGTTTAGCAGTTTCAAATACATGCGCACATCAAACTGTATCGTAATTTCATACAGTACTTAGCATTTTTTGCTGGGAATGTAGTGTGAGTTTTAATGAGCTTACACAACTGCTCTGTGATGTCACTGTCCCTGACAGTTTGGCCTGGACTAGGTGTTATAGAGGAGGTATTGGCTTACTGACAACATGGCATAGCTAAAACCGTGGATCTTGTATGAGGCCCTTAAAAAGTTGTGTCTTGTCACTACTTGTTTTTGGAGTTAATTGCAGTGCATAATGTTAAGTTTATGTGACCAGATGAATGTAGTTTTTTTTTTTACAGGGACTCATGTTGCTTTCCTTCTCTTTACTTCTAATTTGAATGTCACAAAAGGTTTCTCTTTTTTCAGGTGTTGGTGTGGTCACTACTGTGTACTCATGGAATGCCTACAGACTGCTTTCACACAGTTTGCTAGATGATGACTTGTGGCATGCACTTACACTTATAATGTGTACCCCAAGCGGACTGTACATTGGATGGATTCACACTTTATATTACATCTGCACAGGAAGATAAAGGTCAAGACATTTTATATTGATAAAATAAAAGCACAAATCCTTCAGTTGTGTTTAAGTGTGTTTATTTATATTACAAAAAGGAAGGGATAGTGCAATAGAATGGGGTGATTGAGGACGAAATCTTCAGTGTAGTGGCCCAGTTAGTTTGTAGCACAGGACCGGTATCCATGGGGCCATAGGAAAGAGGAGCAATGGCAGTCATGAGTAAACATGGTGCCTCAGTGGCACACAAGTGAGACATGTAGGAGTCTTGGTTTTGGTCTTGGCTACAGTCTCTGTCGGATGTCTTGTTCATAGGGAACATTTGCGGGGTGGTTCCCCTGCTGTAGAGGGATGGGTGCTGGTGAGCTATGAGTCTTGTGGAATGGCCTCCAGTCCACTAGCTGCAGCAGATGTAGAGGGCTGGTCAGTACCCTGGCTAGTGGAATGGGTCTGCTGGTGTGTGAGCACTCACTCATGATGGTGGTAATTTCACTGAGCACCCCTGCAATGGAGGCCATGTTGGCATTGTGGGCCTGTAACTGCTGCATAACCTCCTGGTGGTGTTCACTCTGCAGGCTTTGGTTCTCCTGCAAGATAGTGAGTACCTGCCCCATCCTGACCTGAGATTTCTGGTATGCACCCAGGACTTGTGACAGTGCCTCCTGGGCAGACGGTTCCCTGGGTTGGCCCACCCCTTGGCACACAGATGCCCTCCACTACCCCTGGCCCCCCTTGCGTGTGTCCCCTGAACTGTGTGACCACTCCCATTTACACCAGGACCTTCTTCATCTTGCCTGGGAGGTGGTGACTCTGATCCCTGTATAGGTTGGCACACTGTAGACTGACGTGTCCTGCAGACAGAGGTTTGGGGATGTTGGGTGGCTGCTGTTGTAGTGGAGTCCAATGTGGGGTGCTCTGGGGTGGGCTGGGTGATGCTTGTGGTGTCTGACTGACAAGAGGTGCCAGATGGGCCAGGGAGATCTTCCAGATCCAGACATCCACAGTAGCTGTCATCACTGGGTCCTTCTTCTGGTGGAGAACTGGGTAGACATGGCACTTGCTACCGGATTACATTAGTTGGTGTATCTTAGGGCACGTATGATAGTTGTTCACATCATGCTCAGATATTAATATGGCTAAAGCAGGGAATTAGTGAAGGGTGCTTGGTCCCCAGGTATGGCAGTTGAAGATGATTTTTTACATTATTGCCAAAAGCATTTTCATATGAATATTTTAATTAAAGAAGTCATGTTGTATATATGTATTTAGCTGTAAATATCATTGCCATATTCTGGTTTGCTATTGCCACCTCAGGTGTTCCAGGTTTAAATAATTTCAGCATTGATAGGTTTCCCTCTCGGATGGGTGTTGTGATTTAAACATTTGGTTTGTGTGTGGTGATGCATTGTGGGATTCGTAGTGCTTCATGCTACCCATGCATTACATATGTGTGAGAATGATGATGTTAGAGAGGCGTTATTTTAGTGGGTTGGGCATGCAAGGGAAACTTAGGGGGTTGGGTATGAGTTTGGGGTGGAGTGGGTTGAAGGACGATAGGATGACGGGGAGACATGCCATGCAGATGTACATGGTGGTAGAGAAGTATGGGTGACTTACCAGAGTCCAGCTTTCCAGTTACTCCAGTGAGGCAATAGGTTGGCTGGATGCCATTGCACACACATTCCCCCGTAGGTCGTTCCACCTCTTCCTTATTTCATCCCATGTGCGTGGATGGGTTTCCACTGAGTTTGCCTTGTCTACGATTCTCCGCCATAACTCTGGCAATGGATATCTGCTCGACCTGTGCACCAAACAGCTGTGACTCTACCCTAGCGATTTTGTCTACCATGACCCACAACTCACCATCAGTGAAATAGGGAAGCTTTTGTGGGGACATGCCGATTGTGTATTGGGTGTAGTGTGTGTGTTGTGCAGAGGGTGGGGTATTTGATGGGGGTGCAGGGTGTCGAAATATGTGGAAAGCTGTGAAGTAGTGATTGAGTGCAGTGTGTGTTTGATGTAGAGGTATGATGTGTGGTGTGATGTGTGAAGGGTGTATAGATGGCTGTGGTTTGTATGTGCATTTTTAGGGATATGTGGGCTGGCAACTTGTAGCAGAAATTGCTAAATTTTGGGTTGTATGGGGGTGTCTTTCATAGTGCTGTTGGTGGGTGTGTACGGTGTATTTATGTGTATCAGGTCTGGGTTTTTCAATTTGGCCAATGTTGGCTTCTGTTGTTGTGGAGTTGCAAAATCGACTGCGGTGGCCCGCACCGCCAATGGATTACTGCCGTTGATGGACACTCTGGTGATTTGTGGGTCGTAATTTGGAGGGCGGTTTGTTGTTGGTATGGTGTTAAGGGGTGTAGGACCGCTTCTCTCCCACCATCTTTAGATCTGGCAGTGTTGATTTAGTGGCTGCTTTCTGGTTATTTTGTGTTTGTCTGCAGCAGTCTTTTTGTGGCTGCCACTACAGCAGTCTTCGGAATAGACCGTCAAAGTCGCAATGAGGGCCAAAGTCCCATCGAGTTGGAAATCGTGAGGTAAGAAATTCCAACAATACAACACTGAAAATCAGCTTTCTCTTTGACCTGAAACATCTTGAGGATACCTTAGTAGGTGAATTTATTGCTAAAGTCAAATCCATGATATGCTTCAGGGCATATAACTAATGGTGAAGAGGACAACATTTCATATGATACTATGCATGGTATCTGTGGACAACAAAGCTAAGGTGTATTGTGAGCATAACAATTGATGCCCTTGATTGATGTCCTTATTTGCCATTTGCAAGTTTGCTATATGACTGGAAGCATCTCTAATTTAGCACATGAATGAGTACTCTTTTCTCCTGTTGTGGAATCATCAAATATAGCAAGTGATGGCCATGCATATGTAATTACTAAAATAATTTTCTCCCAGCCTTTCAGGAACAGCGGAAAGGGCACAATCTTTGGAAAAGTAATGGAGTCCATTAGCCCATGGTGTGCGCCCCCCAACTTCAAGGGACCATGAGGAGGGCATGGATCAAATCAAGCACAGGCCAATCAGATATCAAATAGGCTATTCGCCCAGTATCTCTGCGATCTGGGTGTAGAGTATAATGTGAATAAATGAATGTATGTACAGCAATTAAATGCATGCATCTGATTTTGTAAAACATGTTCTAGCACTTTATCCAAAAAGAGGTCACGATGCTGGAGCATGAAGGTTAAGATTTGGGTAGAAAACAGTCATGCATTTAGGAGCAGATTTATGAAAAGTGTCACTGCAGCTAGTGCAGTGCCACTTTTGTTGTTCCCCTTACTGCACCCTATTGCCACCATGTGTGCAATGTATGTAATATACAGCACACCATGGCAGTAGTTAGGGAATTAGCGTCAAAAAAGTTTAAGCTAATCCTCCAAAGCACCCAGAGGTCCATTTAAACCTCATTTTAATGGCTGCTCTGAGCAGGCGCTAAAAGTGCAGAAATAAAAGAGCAAAGAAATCTCTTACATTTCTTTGCGCCATTGTTTCGGCCCCCACAAGGGGGAATGCCCCCTTTGCATACATTATGTCTGGTGCATACATAATGTAGCACAAAGGGTTACAAAGTGGCACAGTGCATGCATTGCACCACTTAGTAAATATGACGCTAGGAAAAGGCAAACTTAGAGGTATGACAATTGAATGGAATTGATAGAAGACTCTCAGATCAGTAACACAAAGTGCAAGAGAACGCATAACTGAAAAGTAGTATTCAGAGAAATATAGGCCGCTGTTTACAGAAGATCCTATCTTGACTAAGCAATATGATTCTGCTTTAGGTGGTTCTCAACACGGTCAGAGCCAGGTACATGAACAAACAATAACAGGTTTTCTTTTGTCACACTAATGGCAAGACACTCTCAGAGCCGCATTAAAAAGGTCAAGATCTCTATCGCAAGAATGTAAGAGGTTTAAAGAGGCTGTTTCTATACCTGAGGACTTCTAATCTCTCTTCTTCCTCTCTTTGCTCAGTCACTTGCCTTGATGCAGTCTGAAGTACTACTAGGCAGCTAAATTCCAGGCATGAATGACATTCTGGAACAATGAGAATGTGTTTATTTAGCATTAGGAGAAGCTTGCTGTCCAGCACAAGGACTGCTGTATTTCTGGAGTACCACTATGTAGTTCCTAAAACCTGCCTCTTCTTCTCTCACATGTGCATACATTCAATTTGGTGTTTCCTCTACCAAACAACTCTCATCATCACTAGGCAAAGGTTCTCGGAGAAGTTCCCCACATTAACCAGCCATTTACAATGTATGAACAAACATAGGAACTATTGAATGGCGTGTAAAACACCCACATTCCAGGGAATTCCTGAAGCATGGCACCTGCTGTCAATATGCATAACTACTAATGGGACACATCTACTGCATCACCATGATAACACATGTTTCACGATCAAAAAGCAGTTTAGGCCAAACCATCACAATGACACGAGCAAGGTTAAACGTTCACTCAAGCTGAGTAAGAAACACAAAAGGGTCATCTGTTAAAGGCCATATCATGTCTGACCAACCTTCAGGTATTTATGACAGTAGCACATCAGTCCCTGGCACACTCTCCGTACATACAAACAGATCGTGGTCTGATTAGATACTGGGCACATAACTGAATTAGCCTAAAGCACATAGGTGCAAAATTTACAATGGGTGCAGGGAAGAAACCAAATTCCAAATGGTCAGGAGTGTTGACCCTTAATGCTGTCAGAACACACTTCAAATAAATAACATATACAAAAGAGCACATACTCACTCATAGGTCAAAGAATGCTTGGTCATAAACCGTTGTTGAATGTATAATAAAGAGCGAGTAATGTCTTAACCTAGGAATTTGGGGTTACGGAGTCATATGTTTTAGAGTGTTTTCCATGTTAATCTGTGAACTTGCACATTATCAAGTCTTAATTAAGTGTAATAAAGTATTGTACTGATTTGTATATAAGACCCTGTCTGTGAACAGGATTTTTGAGAAAAACCAAAGAGGCAAGTCCTGCAGAGCTGAGGTGCAGTCTGCATTGTTTTCCCTGTCGTGACAGTTAGTACATACTGCCTTTGGAGCTGCCAAGAAGAGTCTGCGTGGTCATTTCTTAGTCAGGAGAGCATATTCATTCACCCCACAACATTTGGAGAGTCACCCCAGAAGGATCCTTTGCACCCCTCCTGAAAGCAGGCACCAGAAGACCGCCTGCCCCCACTGCAGAGAGACCAGTGCACACAAACTTGCTGAGGTGAGAAGAAGCTGAGTTCATTTAAGTTCTGCCTCTAGACAGTGGGGTTTGAAAAGGCTCTGAGGACTGGTTTGCCCTTAGTTGTGAGGAAAAAATGAATCATAATCTGTCTTTTAAATAAGCTCGCTCTTTTTGGCAATATTAAGCTCAGAGGTAACTGCAATATAAGAGCATGATTTGTGTTTTTTCTTTGTGAATCAGTAAGGCCGTAAGGGTAACGCATGCGACTTCCGTGCAAATTGTGTTTTGTACTTTGTGAATCAATAAGGCTGTAAGGGTAACTAGCATGCGTTATGTGTTTTTTCTATATGGAGCAGTACGGCCTTAAGGGTAACGCATGCAACTTGCATTGCATTTTGTTTTCCCCTTGTGAATCAGTCAAGCCATAAGGGTAACACATGTGACTTGTGTACAATTTGTGTTTTTTTCTTCGTGAATCAGTAAGGCAGTTGGGGTAATGCATGCGACTTTCATGCAAATTGTTTTTTTTTCTTTGTGCATCGGGAAGGCCATAAATATAATGCATGCGACTTAAGTGCAATTTCTTTCTCTTTTTTTGAATCAGTAAGGCCATAAGGGTAACAGATGTGACTTACATTTGATTTTTTATTTTTTTTTGTGAATCATTGAAGCTGTAAGGATAGTGCATGCAACTTGTGTACAATTTGTTTGTTTTTTCCTTTGGAAATCAGTAAGGCCGTAAGGGTAATTCATGCGACTTGCATGCAATTTATCTTTTTTCTTTGTCAATCAGTAAGACTGTATGGTTAACACATAAGACTTGTATGCAATTGGTGTTTTTTCTCTGTGGATCATCTAGGCTGTAAGTGTAATACAAGAGACTTGCATGTGATTTGTGTTTTTTCTTTGTGACACAGTAGGGCTGTATGGGTAACACATGTGACTTACATGTTCTTTGTGGGTTTTTTTTATGAATCAGCAAAGCCATAAGGATAATGCATGACCAGTTGTTATTGAAGTTTTGGTTTGCTGAGTGACTGAAGGTGTCCGATGCAGGAGAATGAAGTTTGACACAGTGTGATGTTGTTGTGAAATATTGTGTAATATGCAAACAGTTTTTTAAATATACATTGCATGTAATGGAAAATTGAACTGCACTATGCCCCAATACAGTAGAAAAAGAAGGTGACATTATTTCCCACCAGAAAGATTGTCTCCAGAAAGGTTGTTTGTGTCCACTTTAAACTTACGGAAACCTGGTAGCGGGAAAGGTAAAACGTAAAAGATACCTGGACATGGAGACACCCTTACAACATAAGCAAAAGGTATTCCCCAGTGACAGAGAGAAATTACGAATGTAGAACCAGGAGAGGTTTAGAGCCTTTCAAAAGCATAAGTACCCATGGCCAAAAGAAGCAACGTTCAATGATGGAGTAATTGACCATGTTGTCAGGCACCTTCTAGGAAAATATGCAGGAGCCAAATTAAAGAAAAGAGAAGCTACCTTAGTGTTATGGAAGTCATATGGTTTAGAGTGTTTTCCATGTTAATCTGTAAACTTGCAAGTTATCAATTGTTAATCATGTCTAATAAAGTATTGTACTGATTTGCATACAAGAGCATGTCTGTAAACAGGATTTAAAAAAAAACATAGAGGTAGGTTGTGCCGAGCTGAGGTGCAGTCTGCAGTGTTAGTAAATACTGTCTTTGTAACAGCCAAGAAGAGTCTGCTTGGTCATTTCTTAGTCAAGAGAGTGTATTAGTTCACTCCACAATAGTTGGCAAGCCATCCCAGGAGGATCTTTTGTGCTCTCACCTGATGTCAGGCACCAGAAGACCGCCTTCCCCTGATGTAGAGAGACCAATGCGCACAAACTTGATAAAAAGGGCAGAAGCTGAGTTAATTGAAAATCTGCCTGTGCACGGTGGGATTGGAAAGGTTCTGGGAACTTGTGTCCCCTTAAAGGTGAGAGAAAAGCAAACCACAACCCCCCTTTCAAATAAGCTCACTCTTGTTGGCAATACTAAACAC